>NW_011499885.1:1045219-1079018 GCF_000495115.2 Populus euphratica | reverse complement strand
TCTTTCCCTGCAATTTCCTTTCTATTTTGAGAGGCTAATACCCAATCTTTTAACGAACTCTATGAACTACTAATTAATCATGCTTAAGAACTCAGAAGAATCAAGAGCCAAAATTTCTCAGGAAGCATCCAAAAAAAATCTGAACTTTTTCCTAAAGTGCAGGCTTGTTGGGCGCATTCCATACTGAGAACCTTTGGTACTTCCACTACAATGGGTGTCCATGACTGAGGAAGAGAAAGGCAAATTGAAAGGCAAGAGGCCAGAGAGAGCCCATTATAAGAAAGACAAAGGAGGGGTAAAGCAACTACTTGTACAGAAGAAATTCAAGACATGGAGAATCTATGGTCCCTGGGGAACATGACAACCTAACATGAAAAACCATGGTCAGTGGTGTCTGTAATAAATGACAGTTACAGCTTGAGAAAGGCAACCTGTGAAAAGTGAAAACAACTCATAAGAATTTTTTTATAAAAAAAAAAAGGACATTCTTAAATTGACTCTTGTCATTACTATGCTTGCCTGCTTGCCTTCTATTCTCATTTTGAATCTGTTTTAGATTTTTTAGAAGTAAGCCACGAGTTTTTTTTACAATCTAACATCCTAGTGTTTTTATTTGTTTATTATTTTACAAAATTATACTTTCTTAAAATATAAAAAAAATATTATTTTTTTTAAATTGGTATAATATTTGATAAAAATAATATCATAATATTTGTTAAGAATTCGGAATTATATTGACCATATAACAAATAACTATTCATTTTATCAGTTAATATGTTTATTTTTAAAAAATATTTTATTTTATTATATTTTTGCATGCTATTCATTTATCATATTTTCATTTTTTTATAAGCTTTTATTATATTGATTATATATATGGAAAAAAATAGTTCATATGTTTTCTATTCACTTGTATTAATCATAACATGTTCATCTTATTAGTCAATTTATATATTATTTTAATTTTCCAATTAAATGTTTAATTGATTTTAATTGAAATTGCTTCTAATTTATTGTTATTTATGATTTGATTGTATAATAATATGATTTCTTTATATTTTTTGTATAAATGATGATTTTGACATCAATAATTAATAGTTAAAAAAGAAAGTACAGAAAATCTTGATAATTAATAAGTTTAAAGTTGATTTTGACCCTTTTTTTTCCGGGAATTTGTTGCACATGAGTGACAACATCAGCATTGATAGAAACCTTCCAAATTTTGTTCGATGCCTTTCATTGTGAATCCAGTAATTTCATGGAGTGCTGAGAATAATTAATAATATTTTATTTGTTATTTTTTAAATATACTTTAAAAATTAGAGAAAAAAATTATAATTTATAAAGAATAATAAAAATATTTCCATCCAATATTTTTTTTCTCGTACTTGTCTCTCCGTCTTTCCTACTAATGTGAATAAAATTGTCTTTGTAAAATACTTTTTTATCTAAAATTTTTAAATACTTTTAAAGGTTTTAACATTTTTATGCTAAAATTATATATATAGTATTTTAATATTTTTTCAAATAAAATATTTTAAAAAAAGTATTATTTTTTCTGAGTTAAAATAATAATTTAATTAAAAGTTAAAATTTTAACTTGTCAATTCTGATCTCAATTGTACATATTCTTAGAAAAAAAATTTGATTAAACATATTTCAATCGTAAATTCATTTAAATTTATAAATTATTTGGTAAGAAACCAACTTTAAAATTATGAATCCAAGTCAAGGTCTACTTTTCACGGATTCTTACATTATCACTGCACATATAGACTTCGTACTAAAAGAATTGTATGGTGAATCTCGTGACAATATAGTTTAATAATAATTTAATTAGTTAAATGTTAAATTTATTTTTTTAAATTATAAGTTTAGTGTAGTTATTAATTTTAAAACCTATAAAATAAATCAAGATTTATATATACTAACCTGAATATTTAATTTAATATAAAAAAAAAGACTCAATCGATAGACCTATCTCATACCCCTTGAATGATTGCTTTCAAAATATACCACCACCACCAAAGCTGTCGGCATCATGTATAGGACCACTCTTGTGTTCGAAAATTTGTGAGTCCTTCTATTTTCCAAAAAAAAAAAAAAAAGGTTGAGTCCTTCTATTTTCCAAAAAAAAAAAAAGGTGAAAATCCCATTAATTTGTTTGCTCTCAAGAATTTTCTCTTATATATATATATATGGATAATGGATTATATGAAAGCAACATAAACGAAATTACTTTAGAGTCAAAATCATGATTGGGAAAGTAATAGCTATGTTTGCTATCAAAATCATTCATTTAATGTATTCATTATTCCATGAGGTTGCCTACAGCATAAAAGGCCAACACATAAGACAACATTATATCGATGTGGAATATGTGGTTTTGGAGCTTGGTGGGTTCAATAGGGTTTTCGCCATGGATGTCCATACATCTTCATGATGCCTCACGAGTTGAGAATTTGAGGTCTTGTTAGGATGTTCGTGTTATAATATTCAAATGATATCTTTAATCATATATAATTTATGATGATAAAAGATAATAATATAAATTATATTTTAAAATTTTATTTAATAACTTAAATTATTAGATTAAAATAGTTTTTTAATATGGTATTAAAGCTTTAATGATCAAATGATCTTAAATTTGAATTTCATCTTCCCTATTTATTTGATAAAAATTAAACATAAGATAATATGGGTTTGTCCGAGTTTCAAGTTCAAAGGGCTTTCACACGAGGAGATGTGTTAGAAAATAATATAAATTATATCTTGAAACCTTATCTAACAGCTTAAGCTATTAGGTTGAGATGATTCTTTGACAATGAGGTGTTGGGAATTTCGACCGGTGATGTTCTGATACTTGCTCATGGGAGAGCCAAGCACACTGACACAATATTTAACGTGGTTCGGCAAAACCGCCTACATCCACGGGAGAAGTCAATATATTTAGAGATAGAGAAAGAATACAAAACAAATACATGGAGGAGGAGGATTACACCCTCTCATACTCAACTCTCAACTCTCTTTGCTGCACTTGCAGCTGCTGCCATTGCAGCTCTCTCTTCCTCTCTACTCTTTTCACATTTTCATAATTCTCTTCACTCATTTTGCTCTCTTGCATATGCCTCTATTTATAGGCATTCATGGAGGCTTTTCTTCAACAAAGGTGGCTGCCAACTCCAACTTTTCTTCAACAATGGTGGCTGCCAACCTTTGACATCTTGGATGAGTGCAAATGGTTGGTGCAATAGCAAATGGTTGTTGCACATTAATGGCAACCAACCTAACATGAGGGATGATCAACCTTCAATGTAGAAATTAAATGAATTTATATTTTTTATGATATGTTTGTTTACGCGGTGTTTTTTTTAATATTTAAAATTATTTTTTATGTTTTATGATTATAATGTATTGGTGTCAAAAATATATTTTAAAATAAAAAATGCTTAAAAACAGCCATTACAAAAAAAAATTAAAAAAGAACAGATAATTAGGCATTCAGCCAAGACTGCAATATTGTTATGAATAATTAGCATGGTTTGTTCGCGCATCCTTAATCCTCCATGGATTAAAGGAAAGCAATAAGTGAACTCTCTTTTATCGGAGACACAAGTGGATTTTGAGCAAAGAAGAGCTCATAATGAGCCTTGGACTCCATCTCCAATCTCCATGCAACTTCTCCAAGTTTTTTTTTTTGGAATTCAAAAGGTGGTGAAAAAGAGGCATGCAAATTACCAAAAAATAATAATGTTATGAATAAAGTAAAGCACCACTTCAATGCTGTGGGAAAAGGAAAAATTGGGATCATATTTTTTTGTTTCTTCAGTTTTGTCATCTTGCTGTTAGCCTCGAGAAAACTAGACTCATGAAAGGGTTTCTTGTTATTCCCTAGTACATCTTAAAGATTTTGGATCATAATTTATCTCTTTTATTGTTGATATAAACGGTACAAGAGTTAACAAAAAATTATTATTTTATTTTATTTTTTAATATTTATTTAATTTTAAATTTATTTTTATAAATTATTTTGATTTTTTATGAGTTTATTATAATCTTATAAAAATAACTTGAAATTTAATTTAAATTTGATTTATGAGCATCTATATTTATCATCTTATAATTTAGTAAAAAAAATTAAAGTTCTTAAACTTAATAGAATTTATTATTTGGATTATAAATTTGGTGAGTTAAGCTATAAAATTTAGATTAATTCTATATATTAAAGTCTTAATATTAAAAAAAACTTTTTAGTTTTTTTAAAAGTCAAACTATATTTTTTTACATATTATTTAGGTTGTTTTTGAATTTGTTAAGTTGACTACTTCATATTAAAATAACTTTTATATAATTTAATTTTAAAGTTGAATTAGCTAAAAATTAAAGTTTGAAGATTTTAAAATTAATTTATTTGATTAATTTTAATAACAAAGCAAAATAAATCCATATGTCCTGAATAAATTTTCTATTTTAGCCACAATGGAGCACGCCCTGTAACCTAGTTGTTAATATTGAAGTTTCTAAATCTAGAGCCCCGATTTGGCATGAAGAAACCATGAAGGTTGTAGTTATTAATCCCAGCTTGTCTGGTGGGTGAAGTCAGATTGAGTTTTATTTTGAAATTTTTTTATTTTTTATTTTAAATTAATAGTTTTTTATATTATTATTATTAATAATTTCTGTATTTATATCATTTCTATTTTTTTAATTAAAAGAAATTAAAATTCTCAATTCTCTATTATGTTTAGAGGATAAAAGATTTCCAGGAACAAGTAATTAATCATAATTATTTTTGTCTTTATTTCTAGTTAAACTTTGATTTATTACAATAGATTTGGTAAAATTCTAGTGTTTTTAGATTATTTTGATATGTTAATATTAAAAATAATTTTTGAAAAATAATAATAAATATTTTAAAAAATAATTATAACTATACTATCAGAATGTACACATTCTGAAAAATTAGAATCACTAACTCAAATTAACCTAAATACAACACAGTAAAATTAACTCCAATGGTTTTTTAAAAATATTTATCTAAAATGCATGTATCATTTTTAAAACCAAAATGACTTTATTTTAGAATTTGCCTGCATATCCCACCCCTTGCTCATAGTTATTAGCCCTTCTCATAGTTAGTAGACTTCAAATAAGGGCTGATAACAATGAGCAAAATGGTAGCCTAATAGAAAAGAGAAGGCAAAATATATTTACAAACATACTCAAGCTATAAAAGAAATTGTTTTATTGATCATGAGTTCTTAGAAACTGTTTGAAAGCAATTTTTTATTATAATTAAATTCAATTAAATTATTTGATTTGAATTCAATTAATAAATATATAGAATTTACATGTTTAAAAGAGATATAATGTAATTTATTTTGCATCCTATATTATCCACATCACCTTTATTTTATTTTTAAAAAGTCTTAAAAAATGGGTAAATGAGTTTTTTGGGAGCTAATTTTAATATTTTTTTTAGTGTAATAAATAAGAGGGATTAACCTTTGATTTATTTTTGTATTATTTTTTAAGATTGAGTTCCATTTAAAATTAAATTCCAAACACTTAAAATAATTTCAAATATAAAATTTTATTAAAACTATTTAATTGAATTTAATTCAAATGATTCCAAATATATTATTAAGAAAGCAACATGGAACATGCTTCGTGAGTGCTCTGTCTCTTTTGAGAGAGAACTAGTTTTTTTATCTTTGTGATTACAGTATCATTTTCAAAATCCATTTTTATTTAATTAAAATAAACACTCATAATAATTTAAATTCCAGAGTAAGAATATATTTCGTTAGTCAAAACTCTTTTATTTATTTATTTACTTTTCTTTACGCAACTATGGATTTTTTTTATTAAAAATATGATTATTTGAATAAAAAATTCAAATAAATATTCATTAAAATGATTAAATTCGAGAGAGAATGTGTTTTTTGGGTCAAAAATCCTTCTCCATGTGTGCGTGTGTGAAACGAGGGCAAAGAGCATCAAGCCCACCTTCCTAAATCTTGGGCTTGAAGGGTAGGTCTGTGTTTCTGACTTTTAAAAATAAATGCTAGGAGCACCTGGACCTTTAAGTTCAGGCTCTGATGTTTGGGCCTCTTGAGCCCAGGCTTGAGTTTTATTTGTTTATAGGTAGGGGACGACGTCCTTCTCACTTTCCATCGATTTTCTCCCTGTTTTTTAAAAAATTATCAGGGACTAAAATATAAAAGAAATGTAATTTCATGACTAAAAAGAAACCTTTGAAAACAATAAGGACTAAAGTGTAGAAATACGAACCTGTTAAACAAAAAAAACTACCCTTCCTTTTTTTTTCTCTCTTGTTAATCCCAGTCCATGTTCTATTAATTTTTTTAATTGAGCCAATATTTTATATTTTGAAATAACAATCTTTAATTTAACATGGAAACAATCTGTTTCACAGTGCACACATGAGAACATGCGCGAAACAAACTCTAAAACATACAAGCATAACATAACTTGCAATGACAATAAAAATAAAGAAACAAAGTTTAATGACCAAATTACAGAAAACAGAAAATTTCAAGGGCATAAGAAAAAATGGTCATGCATGGTGAGGTGATCATGCAAATGTTTCTTCATGAATAGTGAATGAACAATATTTTTCCATCCTTTTTTTATTAATTTTAATGTTAATTTTTAATTTTATATTAAGAAGATGATGTTAATTTTTTTTTTGTTTAAATGGTATTAGTAGGTTTTTATGTGGTTAAAAAATAATAAATTTAAGATCAATATAAATTTAATATATGATTATTACTTGTGAGGTAAATCAATTAGGTAGTGTTTGGTTGTTTTACATAATAGTAACATGTTGGGTTGTAAAGCTTTTCATTTTGTCTAAATATAATTTTTTATTCTTTTAAGAGAGTGTTTATGAGTATACTAACAATTGCTTTTTGTTTAAAAATATAGGAAAATAACATTAAAAAAATATTTTTGATATCAGCACATTAAAATAATTTAAAAACAAAAAAAATAATTTGAAATAAGCAAAAAATATAAAAAAATTAATTTTTTTCAAAAAATACTTTAAAAATATAAAATCAAACAAGTCCTAAAAGGAAGTACAAAAAGGATAGAGAAAAAAGATATAAACATAAATGAGTTAAAAAAATTTCCTCACAAATATTCTTTTAAACATTTCATGATTTTAATCTATATCCTTACATTTAAATTTGGACAATTGACTTTAATTTACTTAATTTCCACCATTAGATATGAAACTAGAAAATATAAAATCAAATGTATGTGTGTATATAAAGAGAAAGAGAAGTGAGATAAAATATTGATTAGAAACAATACAAGGAACAAGATCATTATCAAATAATAAAAAACTCGCATTCATGAAGAGCTTATAAATAACTAATTTGATAGTTTTATTGTAAAATTTTGGATACATGTGAATTTAGAGTTCTAAATTTAAGATATTTAAAATTGAATTTGTTTGAATTTGTGTGCATTTGTGTGTTAATTAGTTGTTTAAAAGTGATTTTTTTTATAGTAAATTTGTGTTTATAATGTTGAGTAGTGTTTATTTAATTATTGAATTTGTATGTATATATGTTTGTTTTATCTTTACCTTGTAGATATGTACAAGGAAAAGATAAAACATACTATGTTATTTAATTGAGGTTTCTAAAAACGTACCTAAAACTAATAGATATGGAAATTTGGAGTTTCGGAGGAGATGTGTTTTCCAATTATGTTTAAGTTTCAATTTTCTTTGAGTAAAGTTAGGTAGAAATTAATGAGCTTATTGAATTTCTATTAGAATTTATGAAAAATGGTGAAATCAAATATTAGCAAGAGGATAATATTTGCTTTATAAATCAAATTTATAGTATAAATCTCAATGCATCACAATCTAAATAGTTTATGATTAACAATTGTCATTAAATCTTCTTTCGATAAATATAGGAACAATTGAAGATTCATATGAAACACTTACGAGCTATGTTGAATGGTAAGAAATGTATTGTAAGACTCGGCTCACTCCTCCTTATACAATATTGTTCATTTTGGCTTAGCCTAACCCGGCTTCCATGCCTCACAATTTTGTTTCTAGCAATCCACAGGCCTCAAAACGCGTTCTACAAGATTAGGTACCACTTACCTTATATGTCCTGACTCTGGATACTCTTTTCTTGATGTAGGATGTCACATGTATGTTAACATTTTCACCAGCACCATCACTTTAATGGCTTTATTGTTTTTTTTTTTTTTTAAGTTGTGTAGGCTCTAAGTTCACAATAATTATAGTGGTTTTTCTTATTTAAATATAGCTTCATCATCTAATTTTTTTTAATGGTGATTTAATCATCCGTAGCAGCAATAACAACAACACTTTTAATCTTAATCTTGAAATTAATGTGATGAAAATAGCTAGACAAGAGCCCTAAAACTTCAAAATCAGCAACACACTAATATTTAACAAGAATTCAGCAGTATGAATTAGTGGCACAATGTTGCTATAAAACCCAAAACTTTATGAATCAAACAATACAATGCTGATGCCTAAAGCTTTATGGAATTCTAAGAAAACAAACAGGGTGGCCTTTTTCTGTACAAGTCCACCATTGTCATCTTGACAAACCTCTTAAAATTTTCAAGATCTTGATCTTGGGATGCTCATCAAAATCCATGTTATAAAACGTGAACATAATTTTATTTATTAATTAGAGAATCTTTTTTATTGGGCACATACAATTAACACCAAAGGTTGACTTAATTTAAACAAAACCTTGAACACTAATAAAATAAAAAAAAATAGAACAATAAACCCTTAACACTGATTACTAAAACTCGAGAACTGGAAAAAAGCGTCCTTGATCATAGCACAGGGAAGCTCCACCTACTGTTAACCCTTCAGATTTGTTCCATTTTTGTTTTCCTCTTATCCACTCATCATGCTTCGAGCTGTTTCTGAAAAAACCGTCATACTTCAATGAAGTATTTCTTGACCCCTTCTTCTGACTATCCATGATGATATTCTTGTGAAAAGTAAAATCATGACAACTTCAACCACCATTGGATGAATAAAGACTATCATTCCATAAAGGAGATTTATATCTAGAAGGTTTTTTTGTTTTTTTTTTCAATGTTTATGCCTCACCTGCTAGTAAAAATCCTTAACATCTTGTCCCAAGACAACTTTGTTCGGTTTAGTAAAATTAAGTAGCATTACACTCAACTTTGAATTAATGGCGGAAAGGACACAAACCATCAAATCAAGTATGATTTGATTCTAGTTAAAGACTAACATCCTCTTTGCATGATTTATGGCTTGGTTAGCTTCAATGACTTCATATATGTTATGATTAATTCAAAAGGATGCATCTTCAAACAACCATTTTTTATCAAGTTTTAGTTATGAAGTTTGCAAGTTTTTTTAGAAATTTTAAGAGTTTGTTAAACTTTTAAAGAGAGGAAAAATAGAAGAAGAGAGAAGAGTGATCACTGAGTATATCAGAGGCAAAATAAGAAAGGATTCTCCATAATCTAGTTTTGAAGAACTACCTTCAAACCCATAAATGGTTTCGCAATCACCTACCCTTTTGAGGTTATAAAAAAAGTGTCATTTGAAGCCTAAAGAAGGGGAGAAGTTGAAAAACCATAAAAAAAAAAGAAATAATAAGAAAAAACTAATCAAATAGTAAAAAAAAAAAACCAGAAAGAAAAGGAAGATATTAATACCCAATCAAATAATAAAAAATAGAAATAAAAGGAAGAAGGAGAAATTATGAAAAAGGAGATTAAGAGAGTGTTTGAAAGTGTGATAGCAATTGTTTTTCAAAGTATTTTTATTCAAAAATACATCAAAATAATATTATTTTTTATTTTTAAAAAGTTATTTTTAACACTAGCAATCAAAATGATCTAAAAATATATAAAACAATTAAGCAAAAACAAATCAAAGTTTTAGAAAACACAATTTCAGCTGCATTTCCAAATATAATATAAAAGCTACTTGGAAGGGGTTGCTATAATCTATTGAAATCAAACATAAAAGATAAAAAATAGTTGCAATCATCTCTTGAAGATATATTACTTAACTTGATAAAGGGTTAGAACTCATTTAGAATACTTCTCCTTTGCATTTTAAGCTTTGATTCATTTATTCAAGTATTGTTCATGATGTTTTAGAATTTATTTGATCATGTTTGAAGTTATTTTTGCATATATATTCAGGTTGCTTTGAATGCAAGTTGTAATATGATTGTTTATTCTTGTTGTTAATCTAGTGTTTTATAATGTTTAATAGATGATTAATGATATGCTTTTAATGTTTGAATACTTGTTATTGATGCATGGAAAACATATGTTATGACGATTATATGCAAAAATAAAACACATAGCAGTGATTGGCTATTCTAGTATTTTTTTTATTTAATTTTGAAAGTTTATACAGGTCATTTTAATGTTTTTTTTTTTAATGTTGAATGAGCTTTTATATTGGTAAAAACAATATATGTTCATGTTTGTATGTTGACAGTAGTTATATGCTTTGAATCCCATGCATTTTAATGTTTGTTGTTGTTTCTAAAGGCTTAATCATGCGTGCATAAGCATAAGTTAAGCATAAGTGTATGTTAATTATATAAATAGGTGTTAGGCTTTTTGACAGTAGTTATATGCTTTGAATCCCATGCATTTTAATGTTTGTTGTTGTTTCTAAAGGCTTAATCATGCGTGCATAAGCATAAGTTAAGCATAAGTGTATCTTAATTATATAAATAGGTGTTAGGCTTTTATTATGGGTTTTAGTGCATTTTCTTGATTTTAGCATAATATGGGTTTTAGGGTTTAACATTCATCCAAAGAAAATTACTTTGGATCCATGATTTCCATACCGTTTTGATCAATTATTAGTTCTTACACATGCATATGAGCTTGTTAATCATTAATCTAGTATTCTAAAGATTTAAAAACACTGAAATTTTGACATTCGATCTGTGGTTCTTCATTTGTGTTTTTCACAAAATTAATTAATCGTGATGATTGTTGTTTTTTACAATGATCAAGCCTTAAAATTTTACTTAAACAATGATTTTACTCGCCTTTATGTCATTGCTTTTGCGAAATCTGGTTTGAAATTGAATCTACATTTTTGAGTTTATGTTGAATATTCTCTGTGTTCTTGATAAATTTTGAGTTTCGATCCATTTCAATTTGAAAATTATGAAAAATTATGTTTTTGCCATGATGATTGTTGTTTTTTGCAATGATCAAGCCTTAAAATTTTACTTATAGCTAGTTGAAAATTATGAAAAATTATGTTTTTGCCTTGATTGATTGGTTTTCATAAGTTCGAGGCTTTGTTTTCTTGTTTGTGGGTCAAGCCCACCAAGCCTAGCCCTACATGACTGGGTTGGCCCATAAAATTTTAAATCTTTATTTGGTCCATTGTATTTTTGAAAGAGAAAAAAATATTTTTTTTCTTTAAAGTATGTTTGACAAACACATTATCAGCTTTTATTATATCTTTTTTTTCCTTGTATTTTTGAGTTATTGACAAGCAAATCCTAAATATTTTTTGAAAATTCTAAAAAATCTAGCGATCATTTTAAAATTATTTGTGGGCACCTACTATGTTTTTTTTAACTATTTCATTTAATATTTAAAGATGAAAATACATTATTTAAGTTTTTTTTAAAGATAAATCTATAAATACTGAAAACAAAATTATTGAATATTGAAATTTGGCGGCATGAGTGCTTTCTTTTTCCTTTACCCTTTTTATATGAATCTCTATTATCTTTCAAAATTCAGGAGTTAAAACATGAGAAAATAAAATTTATGATTAAATCGTCAAAAAGGGATCAAACATGCATAAAATTTAAACTTGAAGGACTAAATGATATTTTCGCACATGATTGGTGAAAAAGGGCTTTGTTGTTATTTAAATGTTAATTTCTATCCTTAATCTTTTATTTTTATTTTTAATAATAACTTAAAATTCTATCTTGAAAAAGTAAAATCTTTAATTCAATGTGATGAGATATGAGGAGCACCTAAATTGAAATTCATTTCAACACATTAAATTATTTTAATATAATTTAAAATAATTAAATTAAAAAAAAGAGAGTTTTATAACAGAAGTGTAAAATAACAAAAAAATTCAAGGACCTAGAATATAAATAATTGTCTACAAATAATGAGGTGACCACACTGATGGAAAATGATGAATAATGAATGATTTTAGGGAAATTTTATAGTGTTTAAATTGTAATTAGTACATCAACTAACAAGACATATCACCGACTTATCGCACATCAAGAATTTCCAGAAATCATCGACAATTTCTATGAAATTAAAACAATTCCCTCGAACGTTTTCTCTTTTCTTCTCCACTGCAGATCTAAAACAATTGCTGTAATAAAATTCGTTCTCCTCCATCATTACTTCCACAAGAACAATGTTTCTCCCATCTTTCTTCATCGTAACTCAAAATAATCAATCAAGAAGAGATCGTTGTCTTTCTGGGTTTATCATGATCAGAAATCACGAGGGTTTTTGCTGCTTACACAATCTGGCAGAATTGAACCCTTTAAAGAAGCAAAAACAACAAATAATTGGCATATTATACAAAAATCTCAAATACTTGCGACGATTTAGCACAGCATCCAAGAAAATCCAGGGTCCAACAGGAGTGAAAACCATGGTAAAATCAGAAAACGAAGTGCTGTATTGACTCCATCATCAGCAAGATCCAAAAGGTGTGAAAACCATATTAAATTAATAAATTCATCGTCAACAAAATCCACTCTGTTTTTCTATCCGTCAAAAAACAGACTACTGTGTTTTTAACCTTTTTTTACCCCTTCTTTGTTTCTTGTCATCATAAGCAATCGAAGTGCCTAAAACAAAACACGCATATCTCCAAATGTTTGGCGTCTCTCTTTAAAGCTGTGCTCAAACCAAAACTTTTTTTTTTTTTTGACGTACACGTGTCCATCTTAAATAATTAAGCTACTATAAACTTGCATCTAATTATATCAATTGTCATTCATCGTGGGTCGTCTTTTTCTTCTTAAACATTAAACTAGGATTAAAAGAGTTTTTAAAGTGTAGTAGTGGTTTTTTAAAAAGTATTTTTTTATTTTAAAATATATTAAAATAATTTTTTATATTTTAAAAAAATCATTTTGATATTAAAATTTTAAAATGATAAAAAATTAAAAAAAATATTTAAAAAAAAAACATGATTTCAATAATATTCGTAGATGGTCACTTAACAAGACTTAAAAAGCATATGCTCTCGTACCTAGCCCACATAAATTCGAGGACATGTCATTCACTTCTGACCCACGTTTCCTAATCAGACAAAACCATTTGAGTAAGAATATTTCAAAATCATTCTAAATTCAAAACTATAATTATTAAACTCAATTTAATTTGATGCATTGTTTATTTGATATTGTAATAATAATTTTTTTAACTATTTTTTATTTAAAAAAATATTTATTTTTATTTTTTAAAATTTATTTTGACACCAGAACATTAAAACGATCCAGAAAAACTAAAAAAATAATTTGAAGCAATTTGTTTTTAGAATTTTCTCAAAAGCGTGGTCGTGCCATATTGCCAAACATGATCTTAAGCCTTGTTTCTTTGCTGGAAAGTAGTTTTTTTAAAAATAAATTTTGAAAAAGTAAATTATTTTCTGATATTTGGTAGTGTAATGGAAAATAAGTTAGAAAACATTTTCTAGTGTTTAGTTATGTTATGAAAAATAAACTGGAAAATAACTTATTAATATTTTATTTTTCTCAATTTTATTAAAATAATAAGGAACAAATCTTACAAATTAAAAAGTTGAATGAGAATGAAATTTAAAAAAAAATATAATTTCATAAATTATCTCAAATAAAATAAATAATAGAGATCAAATCTAAAAAATAATAAAATAATAAACGATGAAGAAATTAAAATAATAATAATTAAAATTTTATAAATTATTTCAAATAAAATAAGTAACAATCAAAAGAATGAGAACCAAATTTGATAGATAAAAAAATTTAATAAAAAAATAATAATAAAAAAGTAAATAACAATTATAAAAATGAAAACCAAAGTTAATATAAAAATTAAATTTTAAGAGATCAAATTAAAAAATAAATATTGAAAATAAAATATATATATAGCAATCAAAAATTTGAGGACCAAATTTGATATAATCAACAAATAATATGACATTTATAAATTTTTCATAATTTTCAAAAAGTGTTTTCCATCCAAATTTTGCAGGGAAACACTTGTCTGAAAATTAAGTCAAATTTTTCTTTGACTTGAAAGTATTTTTTATTAATCAACTTTTTTAATGGCAAACAAACACAAGAAAATTTAAAAAATAATTTTTCAGAAACCACTTTTTAAAAAAGAAACACAACTTTAATAACCTAAGTATGAATCGATCAACTTGAATTTTTAAATTTTTATTAAATAATATCTTTTAAATTTTTTAAAACTTTTTTATTTGAACAACTTTATTTTATTTAAAAATAAATAAATTGAAATTGAATTGAAATGTTAATCTATAAATGTAGATTTAGCTTAAATAGAATCAGTTTCTCTAGATTGTCTCTTAGGTAGTATTTTTTTAAAAAAACATCAAATACAAAGATAAAAATATATTTGATTGTAAAGGTAGAGACATAAAAATAAATTAGTCATTGAAATAATTTTGAAATAAATTTATGTACTTTCAGAACATAATCTATAAAAAAAATATTTATATATAAATAATATTTATTATTTTTTTTTATTAATTTATGCAAAAACTCTTAATTTCAAACTTGTTCAACCCAGACATGTAACAATAAACATGATTATTATTATAGTTTTAAAACATGATTTGGAGTAATGCTTGAGTCACAAATCAGCTAAGTCAATCTAAATCTATCACAATTTTGTTTTAAAAGAACAAAAATATATTTTTTTAAAAACAATTTAAGAAATTTTTTACTTTGATTTTGATAAAGTCTCAAGTTTACTTAAGTTTTTGACTATTTCAAACTAAATTAATTATTTTTTTATTTAATTTTTTAAAATTCAAACTGATTTAAACCTCAAGTTATCAAGGTTTTGAGTTGACTCGCTAAACAAATTTAAGTTTTATAACAAGAGTTATTATATTATTATTAATTTTAATATTTAATGTAAACCAAGTTTAAAAGATAATATATACTTATTTGTTTAATATGAAAGTTTAATAATAGTTCAAATAAAAAGTAAAATAAACTTTTATATATATATATATATATATATATATATATATATATATGTACACACACCCGTCCAAATAAAATATAAAAATAATCAACCATCTAGATGATGGTCAAATGGTAAAGACTTGGGACTAAGGGGTTTGCTCCCTCTGTGGTCTCAGGTTCGAGTCCTTGGTTGCTCATATGATGGCCACCGAAAGCTTACATGGTCGTTAACTTTAGGGTCCGTGGGTTTAATCGTGGGGGGCGCAAGCTAGCCCGGACACCCACATTAATCTAAAAAAAAAATATAAAAATAATCGTTTTATTTTATACAACGTTATCAATCACAATTTTATTTCTATGTATTGCAATAAACCAAAGCTACGTTCAAAACCCCGTTCCCAACGAAAAACTCCCATAACAAAACCAAGAGGTTTACAGAATATCCACCGTCCTTCCACTTCCAATCCAACGGCCATGGATATCGATCTGCGTACTCCTCTCTCATTGGCCACCCCGATTTTCTCTTCTCCTATATAAACCCCAAAACACCCCTTCCGCACTTCAGATTTCCTCTCTTGGCAGTTATCCTCTCCCAAAAGAAGTAGCCTCTCCATATTTCGTTTCGACTATTTGTTCGAAAAGAGTCAATCAATGGCTGGCAGAGGCAAAACCCTAGGATCTGGAACAGCGAAGAAGGCTACATCAAGGAGTAGCAAGGCCGGTCTGCAGTTTCCGGTGGGTCGTATTGCTAGATTCTTGAAGGCCGGCAAGTATGCTGAGCGTGTTGGCGCCGGCGCTCCTGTCTACCTCGCTGCTGTACTTGAATATCTTGCTGCCGAGGTAATAATGCCTCAATGTTTTTCTTTAATCTTCTCTCTTCGAAGTGTTTTGGTAAGATTTTGTGAATCTAGGGTTCTTTTTATTTTTTGGTGATCTTGATCGTTTTTGGGTAATTATATTCTTGTTCTCGGAAATTATCCTGTTAATTGTGTTTTTGAAGATGTGGCCGTGGCTAGTCTGTGATTTTGCTTATTGGGTTTTTTGGAATCTGGGGTTTGAACTTGTTCCTGAGTCAATTTTGGTGTTCTTAAATTTCCATGTCTGAATCTGAGAGTTTTGAATTTTTGTTTCAAAGCCTAAATCAGGGAAAGTTAATCTTATCAATTGGTTTTGTGTTTGATGGGTCTTGTATATGTTGTGCTGTCAGGTACTTGAATTGGCTGGAAATGCAGCAAGAGACAACAAGAAGACCCGTATTGTGCCACGCCACATCCAGCTAGCAGTGAGGAATGACGAAGAGCTAAGCAAGCTTCTTGGTGATGTTACAATTGCTAACGGAGGTGTGATGCCTAACATCCACAACCTTCTCCTCCCAAAGAAGACTGGTGGCTCCTCCAAGGCCTCGGCTGATGATGACAGTTAAATGTGAAGGAAGAGTTTTAAAGGAAGTGTATTTTCAGTCACTGTGACTTCACTGTGATAATTTAAGTCTTTTAGCTTCAATTTTTCTTCAGATTTTAGGATTTAAGGCTGTGTTCATGTAAGGGTAGTTTTAGTAGTTAGGGTTTTACAATTAATGATGTGAATATAAATTGATCATCATCTTTGTGCTCATGTTATGGTCGAAAATATTTTTTTTTCTATGTATTGGCATTTAATGCACGACTTGAATCTATCCTTATTTGATTGCATCATCTGATTATTGTCTCGAATGAGATGGGATGTGTGGCAGCCAGTGGGTGTGGAGTGTTGTTTTCTAATTGGAGTTTAGAGCGAGAGGATAGGTGGTTGATATTGATGATTGCATTTTAAAGCGGCTGAAGGATCTTTAGTGGTAGATTTTCTTTAGTTTCTTGTCGAAGCTTGATATGTTACCTGGGTTATTGCTTTTCTAGGTATGGAAATTGACAGGATTGTTGGGCCACCAATATGTGATACAGTCTATGCAAGTGCTTAGGAGTGTTGTCCTGATGGCATGGTTGGTATGGAGTGGAATTTAGAAGAGCTGACTGCGAGTCTGTTCATAGATAGGTCATGATTAGAATGGTTATTACAACAAACTTGCGAATACATTGGAGTGGTTTATACCAAATTCATGGATGTTGACTTGCCAAGTTGCTTCCGTCCTAATTTATCAATGACGGAAGACTGGTCCTCCTTTGCTTGTTTACATCAGGACAGTTCTTCCGTTTCTATTGTGAGGAGCTAATTAATGATGGGTCTTTTAGCTTGCGTAGTTTCTTTTTAATTGATATATTTCAGAGAAGCTTCAATCACCGTTGGAAACATTTAGGGCCTGTTTCAGTTTGTGAGCGCCAGGTGTGGTGCTAGGAAAGAAATGCATTTAAAAGCATTGGATCTGTCTAACAATACATGACAAGACCAAGGGACAGTGGTTGCATAGAAAATGTTTGTTAAATCAATCTGAATCTGTGGGAGCACAACAAATTGCTCAAACGTGCACATCATATATACTAATTAATATACATAGCGCAAGCAGAACCGGTGCTTGAAAATCGCATGGTAATAGCAATCAGTAAGACATGTTAAAGGAAGAATCACCCTAGCATATTGCAAGCTATATTAATAACTCTTTCCCAGTTATAGCTAGTTGAGCTCTCTAAATGGTGCTCTCTCCTCAAGAACAGACTGGAGTCTCTTTATTGTTGGTGAAGGACAAGTATTGACATTCTCCTTCACAGCATTGAAGAGCTCAGTACCACACTTCAACATGGGACTAGATGATCCACTATTGTCAAATGACTGCACCATGCATGCCAAGGTGCCCATCAATTGCATGTCTTCATTGGAGAACTGGCTGATTCTCTCACCAAGTCCCGTGAAAAAGCCAAACAAATTGTCCCTTTCTGATGACAACTTCATTACATTTTCAGCCAAACTTTTGTTCCCTTTTTTCAGCTCATCAACCGAGGCTTCTGACATTCTCAGCTTCGTCTCCATTAGATTCTCCAATTTCTTCATTTCCAGCGGTTTTTCTTCTAGTTCAGCTTCAATTTCTATTGCCTTGTGTTTCGATTCCGAGAGTGATTTTTCCTGCAATTCCAGTTTCTTTTGTACAGAAAAGATGTCATCCTCCAGCTCCATTAACATCATTTTCTTCTCTTCAATTTCCAGTTGGGCCAGAATCTCGGCTGAAGCAATCTTCTCCCAGGCCTCATGGACCAAACCAATCTCAGCCTGTTTCTCAGCTAGCTCCAAAGAGAAGGAGATCAACGAGCCATTAAATTTTTGTTCCCTCGACCTCACACATTGCAAGAGGTCGTCTATTCTTTGATCTTTCTCTTCCATGAGATGGATAAAATGTTCTTTTTCAAGATCAAATTTTCTTTCAGCCTCTACCAGTGTCAACACTGAAACTTCAAGTTCTCTTTTCAGCGATTCTTGCTCCAGCCACCCAACCTCTTTCTGCAGATCATCTAAAATTTTTTCCTTCTCTCTCATGGTTCGCAGAAAACCCTCTTTCTCTGATTCAAAGGACATTACTGTCTCCTTTGCAGAAGTGGCTGCCGCTGACTCTCTTGTTTTAAGTTCTTTCTCAAAGAAATCAATCTGATGCTGCATGCTATCTATTCTACTGTCCCTTGCTTTTAATAGACGGGCAAGGTCATCTTTCTCCTGCTTGATGGTTTCCTCAACTTCTACTTGTGATAGAAGAGAAGCTTCTATGTCTTTGCGCAGCAACTGGCTTTCTTCAAGATCATCTTTTAAGCGATGAGCAATAGTTTTCCACATCCACAATTCAAATTCCAGAGCATGTCCTTCGTAGATTTTAGCTGCAAAATCAGATTTCAATCTGTCTAAGGCATCACAAACTTCTTGAAGTTTCTCTTTCAAGTCTTTTTCCTTCTGGAGAGCTTGCTTTTCCAATCGGTGTTGGCACCTGGATGAATCCTCGAGCATTTCTTTGTATTTCTTGAGTTCTTTTTGCATCTGGAGGTTCTGCTCTTCAATATGATCAAGAGATTGAACCCTCCTCAACAAAGAAGCTGTGTTCTCGTTTTCTTTAGCTAATTCAGCATTTGCAGTGTCCAACGCATCATAAACTTCTCGTAGTTTCTTCTTTAAGTCAGTTTCCACATCCAAAGCTTTCTTTTCTATGAGAAGCTGCTTACTCGATGATTGCTTAACCATTTCCTTATACCTCTCAAGCTCTTTCTGCATCAGGAGCCGTTGCTCTTCAACCAGTTTTAAGTGATCAACCCTACGAGAAAAACATTCCACCTTCTCATGATGTTGCGCCAATTCAGAACTGGTCTTGTCGAAAGCATCACAAACTTCTCTGAATTTCTCTTTCGAATCGTTTTCAATCTGCAAAGCTTGCTTTTCTAGGCAACGTTGACGCCTCGATGACTGCTCAAGCGCTTCCTTGTACTTCTCCAACTCTTTCTGCATCAAGAGACACTTCTCTTCTATAAGATCCAAGGCCTTGGCTTTCCTTGACAAAGATACTAACTTCTGACGTTCTTTGGCTAATTCTGAGTTTGCCACGTCCAAGTCATCACAAACTGCCTTAAGTTTATCTTTCAAGTCAGTTTCTGTCTGCAAAGCTTGCTTCTTGAAGCAAAGTTGACTTCTGGACGATTCCTCAAGCAATTCTTTGTATCTCTCAAGCTCTTTCTGCAACAGTAGTCGTTGGTCTTCAACAAGATCCAGGTCCTCAATTCTCTTCAATAAAGATGCAACCTTTTGACGTTCATCCTCGAAATCTGTCATCACTTTTACCAGAGCAGTGTTCTTTGTCTCCAGCTGCCTCATCAAAAGAGAGACATTTTCTTCCCTTTCGTTGTCACGAAGTCTTGCCTCAGTATCAGCATTCTCAAAGTTCAGCTGAGCCTCAGTTATACCTGATTTCAACACCAGTAGCATTGTCGAAGCCTCCTCATTCTGCATCTTCAACTGCAATATCACGGAGTGACAAATTTCCAATTCTATCCCAAGTTCTTCTACTGTTGCTTCTTTGCTCTCTAGTGCAGTCCTGTAATTATCCAGCTCTTCAGTCAATTTCTCCAGTCGAAAGCTCCATTCAGCTTCTTTAGCTCTAAGATTTGAAGAACAATTTCTGTGCATCTGCTCCAAACTCTTGAGTTTGTTTCTCATTTTTGCCAAAGAAGAAGAATTTCCCGTTTCCCGAATCCCAGCCTCCTGAAGTTCTTTAAGGGACACCAGCAACTCCTGATTTTCTTTCTCTAGCCTCCCCGCTTTGTACTCGATTTCTTTGTAAAATGTCTCCTTTGTAGCCAAAGAATGTCTCAGAGCTGCAATTTCTCTGTCCCTCTGAGTGGCCAAGCATTCTAGTTGTGACTTTGCATCCTGACACTCGGTGAAAACATTCTCAAAGCGTGCTTTAAATTCAGAAACCTCAACTTCCAGATGATTTCTCCTGCTTTCTTCACGAGCTAAGGCTTCATTGCACATCTTGAACCGTCTTTCAAGATCTTCTAAGATTCTGGTCTGAGAATCTAAGCGTGACTGCAGTGAGCAAATTTCGTCAATCAATGTGGACTTCTCCATCTCCCACCCTTTCTTGCTTTCCCTGAACTGATCTCGGAGCTTTTCATGTGCTTCTTCTAGATGGCTGAACTGTTCTTTCTTCCATTTTAGCTGATTTTCTACCTTCATGCTCTCCTCCTCTAACTTGAGTAGCATAGCATCCCTTTTCCTCATCTCTTTGGATGCTTTGGCATTTTTCTCTGCTTCCAAGCATTTCTTCTGAGAAGCCGATAGAAGCCCCTTGAGACCTTCAATTTCTGCCATAAACACATTAATCTTTTGCTCTTGATCTATGTTCTTCTCATTTGCCTCATCTAGTGCCAATACTATCGCCCTTTTCTCCTCCTCCCATTTTTTATACTTCTCACCGCAATCAACTCTAAGCTTATCATTTGCAGTGCTTAGACGTCTGATAACGGACTCTTTTTCATTCAAACTGCATTGCAAATCTTCACACATCCGCTTCACCTTGGAGATCTCCTCTTCCTTTCCATTTGATTCTCGTGCCAGTTTCTCAATCTTGGAACATGCTTCTTGAGTTCGGATAAGCTGTTCACCATGAGCTTTCCTCAGGTTGTCAGCCAATTCAGCTTTGAGTTTCAAATCTGCTTTGAGCTTCTCAATCTCAGCTTTCGCTTCATCAAACTCTTCACCCATTTCCTCTCAAGTTTAAAAGAAACGAATCTCACCTGCTCACAAGCAAAAATCTTTCAGATGACAAATTGAACTTGATTTAAGAGCAATTATGTCAATGGAGAACACATTACCACAAATACATATGCATTGAAGATCACATTGTGGATATGTCAAGAGGTTCAAATCCAACTAACCAAATCAAATACTGTGCAACAGCATAATAATTCCTATGGTGCTATTTTTTTCTTCCCAAAAGAGCATTGCATCCCTCTTCCAGGTCTAATTAAGAACAGATGGACAGCATAAAACACCACTATTAAAAAGTGATTATAATCCTTAAGACCACAAACCCTATTTACTGTCCCTTTTGTATTATGAAGAACCTTCATGTCAACGAGCAAGGCCAATCGTTAGTTTCCAGATCATAAGAAATCAAATAAAACCCAAAATAACCAAAGATTTGGATACCAATTTTAATAAGATTTTCCATGTTTTTTCTCCCAAGATTAAACAAAGACTAAAAATTATTATTATCATTAAAATCTAAAAAGTCTATTTCTTTTCCGTTTTTGCACCCAATAATAGACCAAAATATGTATCTTATTGTCAAAAACATGGAAATCCAAAAGAAAAGGCCTTTAGATCTCATTTTCTGTCTAGATTTCACATTGGCTGACTTAAGTCACTGTGTAGTCTTGTTAAGAACCCAGCATTCAAATAAATAAATCAATAAAGTCCCTGGCAAAATATAGAGAGGCCCAGAAAGAAAGAAAGAAACAAAGGGCTAACTTAAAATGACTTGTAACGACAAAAAACATGTGAAAGCTAAAGACTTAAGAGATTAAGAAACCTCACTGCTTGATGATTCTTTTAACACTTGAACAAGCAAGAATAAGAGCGACGACCCACCAAAAAAAACATACCTGGTCGTCGTCGTCGCCGTTGTTATGGGTTTTGGTTTATTGTTGTTAGAGATTTATCCATGTAAGAAAGAGAGTTTGTTGTGACTTTGTTGGGTTGTAGAGAGAAAGATTGAGATTAGAAGATGAAAGCAAATAGAGAAAGTGCAAGGGATAGCCGTTGAGAGGGAGGGGTATTTGATTTGAAATCGAAATCGAATAACCACGGCGTCAGGGTTTCGATTTTAACGGTGTGAGAGGTTCGTCGGCCTGGTAACTTGGGCCTACTATATTGGTTTGGGCTTGGCTTCGGAGGTTTATTTGCTTGGAATTTCTTTCATAATTTTTATAGGGGGACACAGTGGTAAATCAATAAATTATTTTCAGCGATATTAAAATTATTTATAAAATAAAGTTAATTTTTAAAATAGTGAAAAAATTAATTATATTTATTTATATTATTTAAAATTAATTAAAAATTATTTTAAGTTTTCCAGAAATAAACTACAAAACAATAAATTATTTTCAGAGATATTAAAATTATTTCCAAAATCGAATGAACTTTTAAAATAGATAAAGAAAATTATTTATATTTATTGATATTATTTAAAATGAATTAAATATTATTTATTGAAATATGCAGCATTCAATCATTTTTCACAAAACAAATTTACAAATTCAACCTATTTCCAGGTCTAAGTCACGTTTGATTGTTGTTTAGGGATTGAAAACAAAATAATACATAAAAATATATTTTCTTATATTTTTTTTATTTTAATAACATATAAATTCATTTTAAAACTATTTTCAAAATAAATTTATTTTATTTTTAAAAACTTAATTATTAATTTATATCAAGTGGGATATTTCAAGAACCATCTCCATGCCCTCTTACTTGGTATTTGTGGGGTGTTTAAAAATACAGTAATTTTTATTTTTTAAAGTATGTTTTACTCATAAATATATTAGGATATTTTTTTATTTTTTAAAAATAATTTTTGATATGGTATGATTCAAAAACATAAAATAAAAAAATTAATTTTAAGAAAAAATTCAAAATTTTCCCAAATGTTTGTCTAGTATATAAGGTAACATCCTCTATTTCTAATTGCATATTCTTTATATATATATATATATATATATATATATATTATTTTGATATGTTAATTTAAAAAAAAGTAGATAAATATATTTTCAAGTAAAATATTTTTTTAAAAAAAACCATTATTATAATACCAAATAATAACATATTAATTAGATTAACAAAACAAATTAGTCACTAAATAACGCAACCCTCTTCTCTTCCTCTCTTAAATCAAAGAAGTCTGGATTGATATTTTAAAGCAATGATTTTTCCAAGTTCAAATGCAAAACAATAAAGCAATTATCTTCATTTGAAAATACAAAAGAATTATAGTTAGAACTGATACGATCGAATTAATAATCAAAAGATACAGTATTATGAGCTAATGAAACAGAATTTTTATTGTTATCTGTAACTTCTTGGTGAATCTTGAATTTATATCTATGTTAATGAACACGGCATCTCACATACTATTACCAGTCGAAGTTGATTTTGCAGCTACAAAAACTTCCTGATTTACAAATAAGGCTATCGACAGCACAACCATCCACAGCAAAATGGGAAGAAAGCATTATGTGAATAACAGGACCTTGCCACGGCATTTTCAAAGCCAGCCCAATCAGAAGTTCAGAGATGTTGCAAATTAGCAGAAGTGTTGCCATCTTCTAGCTATTTTCCAACAAAAAAATCAACTGCTGGTGGGAAACCCTTCTTGTCCTGAATTCTAGCTTCAAGATTGGCTATCTAAGCTGTTGGAGTATCAAAATGCTTGTTTCTACAGAGCTGTCTTCGCAAATTTGTGCATCCCAGTTTAGAAGCAGGGCGCATTCCAAAGAGCTCTTGAATACAGAAGTTCAAAAAGAGTGAGGCTATCTAAAAGCTATTTGCCAGAAAAGTAGTTTATGTGCAACTGCCAGTTTTTGTGTGATTCCGTCGATCCATGCCTCTGGCGTCGGTACATGTCTTCCTCAGGTAGATGCAACATTCCTCTCAAACATTACCAAGGTTGCTTTGAAAGTTTTTCTTGTCATCGATACCATGGACAAACCCCCTTTGTAGACCAAATTCAACATGAAAGTAAGGGAAGTCCTTTGGGATTGAACCACGAAATCCTTTCTCACTTGTATCAGTGAGCTTCTTTGTGTTGTGTTGACTCCACTCATCTTCAGCTTCATGAATTGCCTGAAATGAACTTCAGTAACTAGTGCAAGTATTTGTTAGGAATGGACAAGTGAACATGGAAAGGAGTGCGCAAGTCAAGTATTTGTCCTCGTATACAAGCAACATCTACATATGTGAATGGCTGGTGCTGACATTGTTCCTAGAAAGAAAGCTACTGGGTTATATCAGAAACATGCACAAAATCTTGCATGGATATAAGTTACTTTTCATTGTGGTTTCTCCCTGCTGTTATATATTCATCACTTTGACCCCATTTACTTTCAACAATTTGCTAAATATTAGAGAACATAATTGTTACAGTGCACTGGCAATCCTTTCATGTTAACTTTATGTTTTTTCTCTCTCTGTGTTCCTGATGACAACTCTTTTTTTAAGCAAAGGTAGAAAAAGATTAACGATATTTTTCAAAGTGCATTCAATCAATAGTGACTAACAGATCAGCTCTTCTCTCTTTGGAGATAACCCGGTAAAATCTAGAAAACTAACTGAAAACTAAAAAAGGGAGGCAAAAATTGATTCATCAAAAACAGGAAATTAATAAGAAAAAGCTAACCTTCTTAAATAGAGAGGGGGTTGCTTAGCAATTTCTCGAGGCAAAGGAATACACTCGATGAAACAATGGCGCCTTTGTTTTGACAAGCTGATCACTGTTTCAAGAAACACTAAATCCTTCTCTTGCTTGGAGAACATCATTATAAGGCATTTCTTGAAATTGCGAATTTCTTCCCACACATTATTGTCAACATTCCTTGCGGCTGAGTCATGCTGTAAAGACAAAAACCAGGTGAAGAGCAGAAATAACAGAAGGTTCGCCTATGGCATTCCTAGAAATAAAATCCTTTATCGTTTACGTCACGATGTGGATGACTTTATTTTGCTTCCTAAATCATCGAAACAATTCTTGTTTCATGTTCTCGAGAATCTTGGGGCCATCTATTAGAACAAATCCAAGACAAATGACAAGTAGTAATTCAAATACAAGCGGATAATTTCAAATAGAGACAGCTTTTCAAATTGTTAACTATAATTATGAGACAGATCAATGCTCCCAAATGCAATCTATTAGAACAAATCCAAGACAAATGACAAGTTGTAATTCCAAGGGTGAAAAATACAAATCATACAACTGGTAACTGAGCCTAGTCTATTCCAAGCAAGTAGACTAAGCTTACCTGCATTGGCAAGATGCAGCTGTGACCAGGCACAACAGGCTGCCACCGAGGCAACATCAAATATGTGAAGTTTGCTATCGACACAACAAGATGTTTTGGCCGGTTGGATTCTCAAAGGTAAAATGACAGCGTTCTTGCTGCGTCAAAATGCACTTTGCGAGATAATTTGTCTCAGAGACCTTTTGATCACTGTCTCTGCCCTTCTTATGGGACTTACTCCTTGGGCCATCTTCAAAATCATATTCATCGTCAGCCTAACCATTGAGCAAGATGCCTATCAGCATCTTCATCCTCCTTTCTTCTCGCAGAAACACCTTGAATAGCATATCTGAAAAGAACAATACGAGAGAAATTATTATAAAAGTGATGAGCATAAATTGCAAATTTTCGAAAATAAGAATAAGAACAAGAACAAGAACAAAAACAATGGCATGTGGAGTTGCTGAATCAAGTTGAGCAAACATAAGTATTTGATAGAAGCTCAAAGAACATACATAATTAATAGGAAAATCACGTGTTAAGTTACCTGTTTGTGCCAGAGACTATTTGAGGTCTGTTAGAATTTTCTCCGGCACCCCTGCTTCGCCTTGATGTTCTCAGCCTCTTGCTGATAAAACAAAGCAAATGAAACCAGCTAATCGCCAATAAAAAGTTCGTGCATTTACAATTTGACTCAGAAAATATAAAGAATCCATCAAAACATGATTGTTTTTCCATGCAAGACCTCGAAAGTAGCTTGCATCCAAATTCTTAACAAATATCTGGAAAGTGGCGATGAACCTCGGAGACTGTTGTTACCGACACAGCTATCATAGTATGCCAAGATTAGAGAAGTGCAAAGTTTTTATACAACTATCTTCAAAATTATAAAAGCCTTTTTGATTGACTCAGGTCCTGCTGACAGTGAAGTGACTCGAAAAGGAGTACTTAATAGCAACACTTTTACTCAACTGATCTTGATCTTACCCTGAATTCTTATCCCATTTCTAAGGAAATGACTAACACTTAGAGCTCGGATTAGGACCGGGGAAATAACAACGCCATTGCAACGCTCTTAGCTTTTGTCCTACAACATCGTGTAATAATCCATCCATCAATTTACTGAACGTGTTTTCCTCGCATTGTTTTTCATGCTCCAAAGAAATATATAAAATTAACTAAAATTTCACCCAAGAACGAGAGAATCCCATTCCCTCCCGAAGCTTGATTCTTTATTAGAGTATGGGTGAAACAAAAGTCAGTAGAAGTGGAAACATTATAAGTTTCTCAGCTTCTTCATGCTTTCCTTACATGCAAAGCTGCAAAGCCTTGATGCCACCTGGTTTTAACTTAGTGTCTCCTCAACCAACATACTACTCCACATTCTCCTCTTGGTTTGAATAGGAACCAACAGAACCACCGGCATTCTCTTTCTGCTTAACGAGAATTTTGCTCACAAAATCTTTAAAAAATATTTAATTTTATAAAAACTTTTAAAAAATACTTTTTAAATGTAAAATACAAACTCTAACTCGAGGGTCTATAGTTCCATCATATACTGATCTTCCACATTTCGGACTGCTATTTAACATCAAAGGAGAAACCAACTGTTTTTATGCTATTGTAATTTCCAATCTAATTGCTCCACTATTGACATCCAAATTCTACAAAAAGAATCAATCTTGTTTGAACAAAGAATTTCAAATGGAAGAAGAATAAACATCAATACACCTAACAGGCTACCAACGCACAAGTTAATACATTTAAGGGATTTTTAAACGTGAATCCATTGAGCCCCGACTGAAATTTCTGGCTTAATTTACTATCTGTTTTCAGCTCCATTAATCTATCTGCTGAATTTGCAATTTGGTCTCCATGTGTGAACGCAATTTGGCAGCTTTCGTGCACTTCCCCACGATTCTCTCAAAATGTGAATACCACCACCAAATGACTTGAAGGGTAATTTACACTCCCATGATATCAGCAACCTGGAAAACACAAGTGAAGGATTTCCTTAATTTCTACATTAATCTGAAGTTCACAGAATAACGTTAATTTGTGTATGTTTGTATAAATTCTAAATGGAAAAACCACAAATTAATTATAGATAGGGCCTTAGCTTACCTCTTTCAGATTAACCCTCGTCATCTGAACTGGAAGTAGAATCTCCCATTCGTCGCTCTGCAATTGCTGGAAATAGCCGCTGGCGAATATCAGGTGAGGGTTGCTGGTGCTTATGAGATGGAGATGATGCAGTTGATGCCTCTTTTTTCCGTGTTTTTGCTGACCTCTTTTGTGCCTCTCCCACCTCTTTGCATACCTTATCTAATATTATTAAGAAGTCTCGTACAATGATGAATAATCGTAAACCCTCATCTTTCCCAGCATTCCCATGGAAATAATCACCAGTGCTCTTCACCAGAGCCGCAATTCTTTTTTCTTCTTCCAGAAGTGACATGATATCAACCTCAGCATTCTGCACAAAACTTTTTAATGTTTCATGGAATCCACTATTTTCCTCTAAATTCTTCATGTCTTTATTCAGGAAATTTCTGGTTACTACCACGGACTGCCCAAGTTTAGCCACGGATCCTGTTAAGCTGTCAGCATCCACAACCGCTGCTCTTTTGACATTTTCTAGTTCACTGCTCAATTGAGAAACAACCTGAAGACCAAGACTGCTATAGTTGTCTTCTGTATCAGGGGAAATGTCCTCAAGGAGATCGTCTGTTTTTACACTGACACTGGAGATGCTCCGGCTCTCTCGTCCAGCACGAGCAGCTCTCACACCTTCTGAGCGAATTATCTCCTGAACAACAAAGTGTAAGAGAGTAGTCTTCCCATCTATTCCCTTTACATCAGCTAATTTCAAAAGTGTGTCAAGCTTGAATGCTTGTGCACCGCCACGAAATGTTCCATCATTCATTCGGTTGCCTGTTTTAAGAACAGCTTCCAGAAGCTTGAGGAACAACCGACTATTTCTGAGTTCCTTGCAAGCAACCTGCCATATTAGATGGAGATGGCATCACATTGGATTTTGGCAAGTGGAGAAATTCAAGAAATTGCCAGAAAAGAGAGTCCATAATGAGATGCTGGGACTTTATCATAACCAATAGAAACTGACCACCTCTACATGCTAGTATATTCAAATTTTACAAATGTAGGAATATTTTTATAAAGCCAGGCATCTTATATGCAAGAACATGCATGCGTTCTAAAAGCCAAACTTAGGTCAGTATTCTACAAATGCTATCTTTTCTATCATATCCTACCCATCCTCTGATGTCTAATAAGTGGCTGGTCTCTTTCGCTCTATGCATTAGCAGGGATGCATGCACTTTCCAAGTCACATATGAAGGGAAACCAATTCAAGGCACCAAACTGATATCAATATGTATTTTTATTTTTTTTGCAAAAAATACTGTTGTGGCTCTCCACAAAAGATTTCTTAGTAATATTTTAATGATTTTTTAAAATACATCTCCACAATTTGGCATGCCTTTCCAAAATCATACGGTCTACTTCCCCATACGTAGAAAAAGCGCAACTATCAAGTTCATCATCAGACCATGAGCATGGATATTTCCAACGCATTGTTAAAAATGACAACCAACATTTACAAGCAAGAATTAAACCAAGCGTTGAAAAGAAATACAGTATCCAGTTTCCTACCTCTAAGGTTTCAAAAGACTCTTTAGTGGTAGCAACCTCTTCCTGTAGAATGCACATGAAAAGCAGGGCTTCCATTCGTTTAAAAGCAAACGGTATGTCAACCAATGCTTTTAGGAACCTCTCAGCAGGCCCAAGTTGAGAAAGTTCACCACTGTAGAGCCTAAGCTTCAGTTCTTCATCTGCTGTGGGTGCCATCCTCAACAAATTTTGAAGAAGCTCTACAGGAAGCTCGTTTCCTGCATTAACTAACAGATGTTAGAATATGTTGATGCATTAAAACCAAAGGACACTATTGCTACTCAAATTCCACAACCAATGAAATGGGGTAATTACATACCATCCACAAAGCCACACCATCATTAAAATCAGCCATACTAGACAGAAATGGTGTGTAAAAATATTTTACTAGACAAGGAACAGGACAAACAAAACCACCACAAAACCCCCGCCCCCCAACACCTCCCAAACAAGAAAAAAACAAATAAATAAATTGAAATTATTGGGAAATGGAGCAATTCAACTTATCCATGAATGCATATCTACTGAAAGAAACAAAGAGAGTTGATCACCTTCACGAAGTGCATCACAGACTTCCTCTATTGTCACATTCAGTGCCCGCAAAAGAATAGACAAATTTTGTGCCTTTTTCGGATCAAGTATTTGAATATACTGGGGTGAAGGATCTTGAGAAGAAGACTCTTTCTTGTGTTCATTTTTGTTTTTATCAGGTGCATATCCAAACAGGGTTTCTATCATTTCCTCATTGAACCTGTATAAACATATTCAGCAGCAAAGGTTATTTAGAGATTCATGAACAACAAAATTAAAATAACAATTAAAATTAAAATTGTAACTCACTGGAACGATCCTGATTTAATCTGATGCCAAACCATTGAATGATCAGGGTTGGCTAGAACTTTATCCCAGAAAAATGGCTTTAGTTTGGTTTTAGGAGCATCAGCATCATCCCCCAAACCAGCTCCTTCACTAGATGCGCTATTGGAAGGATGCTTTGATCCAAGAGGGGGTCGAGGAGCCTTTGGACCTGGGGGCATTGGTGGTGGTGGTCGAGGAGCAGAACCTCCAGTTGGAGGTGGTGGAGGGCGTGGACCAGGTTTCACTCCAGGAGCAATAGGTGGTGGAGGAGGTGAACCGCGGGGAGGAGGGGGCACACTACTGGATGATTTCGCAGGGGCAGGTGGTGCAGGAGGGGGAGGGGGAGGGGGAGGAGTAGGGCCAGCCCTACTGGGAGGTGGCCTGAGATTAGCAGGCGGTTCATGGGGAAGCGGTTCTGCCCTTCCAGGAGGAGGCTTCAGAAAAGGGTTGTTGCCTGTCCTTCCTGGTGGAGGTGGTACAAGTATGTTCATCTTGTTGTCAGTAGAGAATTTGGCAGCGCCACTAACAACTCCTAACGACAGACTTTCATCTACCGATACATTCTGAGCATCAGAGTTATAAAAATTGCTCTCCAAAGGTGATCCCCTTTTCTCATGGTTTGATATATTACCAAAAGATTGATGGCCAAGCTTTTCTTCTTTGATAGAATTTCCTAAACCAAAAGTTTTGTGTGTGGAACCTGGAAGATCAATTTTTGAAGCAATATCAGGACTGCATTAAAGAATTGTAGATTAAAAGAAAACATATGACAGTTCATTTACTAACCAACAGAATAGTCACTTAAGCTTATGCTAAGAAGGGGCCTTTCATCATTTCGTCCCGCACCAGATCCTCTCCTACAAACTGTAGTGCAGAACAAGAAGAACAATGCTGCAAGAACAAATGTCACTGCAGCAGTTACAAGGACTGCAATGAGAACTGTTTTATTGTTATTTTTTCCATTAGCTGGCTCAATATTTGGACCAGAAGTTGGACCTCCAGAAGAGTTTTCGCTGAGACTGAGAGGAGGTGGTGATACTTGAGGAAAAAATAGCTCCCGCGGTGAAGGAGCAGGGTTTGGGGTGGAAACTGGAGAAAGAGCCAGATCTGTAGCTGGTGCAGGGCTAGGAATCAGGGATCCAACAGCAGGTGCTGGGGCTGGAACCTCTGCAATGCTCTGAAGTAAATTCCTTCTTGCACCAGCATGCCTATGAAATAATGAATTTAGAAAAGTCGAGTGATAAATATCTGCGCCACCTTCATCTCCAGAAACATGGAACAGAAAACTGTTTTTTCTTATACAATCTAAAAGAGTTTCCTTTAACTGGGGATGCAGGGATTTAATCAATCTCTGACTGTTTTCTTTTGCCACTGACCAGCCCTTTGAGCTAAGTTCATCGGCCCCACTAAATGTTTCCTCTGGTAAAAAGAAGTTAGGATTTCTACCAGCTTCCTTCAGGCGAATCAAATCTACCTTGCAAATGATGCATAGTAGCTCTGCCTGCAATCCAAAACAAATTCAAGTAAATATTTACCCATTTGAGAAGATTATACTGGTATTTCAGATGCACATTAAGAAGCAGATATATATGAATATGAATTAAGAACAAGCAGCAGACATGTGAGGTTGCATCTCTCTCTCTCTCTCTCTCTCACACACACACACATATTAAGAAAAAGAAAATAAGTATGCAAAAGAACATAAGCAAATGAAGGCTATGCCATATTTGCAGGGGGGGGGGGAGCAAGAACGAGAGAAGACAGCATAATCAGTACAAAGGAAGAACTTAGAAGAGCATATCCCTACTTAGGCATAGACATAGGCATATGCAAAATGGATATAATCATGGATGCAATGGTGCATAATACACCTAATGTCAAAGTTTATTGTGGTATTATGATCCTTATCATTGATCAATTTTTATCTTCAACAATGACTAGTTTTCAGATAAAAAAATTATTGTTGCTTTTTATATGACAAAAGAATTAAATAATCACAACAGTTCCATCTGATCCTCCCCTCCTCCAGTGCCCAAAATTAATATTTAAGAAAAAATTCACAAGGCCCTAAACAAAGAAGAAAAGGGAAGAAATTCAGGACTCAGAGTAAACAGTATTGTGATCGTGCTTCACGAGGGGTGCAACAAGGCTAAATCATACATCTCGATGAAATGTTACGAAAGTATAACTCATTGTGACATAAATTTATCAGCCAATAGTCATATTATACAAATAATTTAACACCGATTTGCATAATTATGATGAATCTAAACCTTTGAACCATGAACCATACACGCCATAACTCTCATTTCTAGTTTGTAAGAGGCATAAACAGCAGTTTGACATCCCCAACTGACAATCTATCAGCATGCAAAAGGTATTTGAAGCACGATAACCTCAATTGTTATCACAAATTTATTAAACTGTAAGCAATATAATTATGTAAGAGTACGTATGGTATAAAGTCCTACCGTGTCCTTATCAACATCTCCAGTTGCTGGATTAACTAATTGCCTCAAAAACACTTGCTCTGTCCTTCCCCTGTGATCCAAGCTCACCACCACCGATGCACATAGCAGAATCACCAAGAAACTGAAACAACTTGACTTCATATGAACCACTTGTTGTTGATTCATCCTTGTAAGCATGAAATATCCTTCTCATTTCATCAATAGTTAAACCACTGGTAGAAGGATCAAAACCCTTACAACACCTTCATAACACACAAAACCAACTCAAGAAGCTTCAAGCTTTTGACTATTTTCAACTTTTATCAAGATAAGCCTCTTGACACAACCCAACCACCAAAATCTAGATACTAATTCTCAAAAACCCAGATAAAGTTTTTGCCTAAAAATTCAAACTTGGAATCAAAACTCAATTCACCAAACAAGACTCAGAATATATCTCCTCAAACAGGTGAAAAAATAGAATCAAATAACATAAATAGCGAAACCCACAAAGAATTTACAGAAACAAGCGTTATTTAGGACCTGTGACATACATAGAAAATCCAAAATGTGAAGGAGATTTGTTAAGAAAAACAAAAGGGTGTTAGATTTTGACTAGATCCAATCAAATGAAGCTCAGAAGGGACGTCGGCTGTGCATGAATAGACAATGTTGTTGACCTGGAAAACGGTGAATTTTTCTTTTTTGTCTCTCTCTTTCTTCAATAAGGTTTCATTGAAAAGTAAGAGCTGACAAAGATCTTAAGAAAAATTGTAAATTTTCACTTCTTTTTTTTATTGCATTGAAACCTTATTCTTTTGAAACTTGTCGATTGATGTTGGTGGGCTTCTTGAGATAAAAGATAGAAAGAGCGAGAAAGAAGAGATAGATGGACGCGGTCAGGATAACCCAAATACCAGATTTTTTATTCACTTCAAATTTCTTCTCTCTTTCTAGAAAAAGAAATTGAGCCTTTTTATTTTTTTTGAAAATCTGTTGACTACTGATTGTCGGACTCTTAATTACGATGAGCAGTGATGATTAGGGTATAATAGTTGTTTTTTAAAATATTTTTTTATTTTTTAAA
>NW_011499885.1:1043939-1044928 GCF_000495115.2 Populus euphratica | reverse complement strand
ATATATATATATTATTTGCGGGTTATGGATTTTAAATTTTGTAATTGCATATCTTGGTGGGATATATTGTTGATCAAGTTTTCTAGGTACTAATCTTGAGAAATACTATACTACCCCAGAATTATTAATTAGTTAAAGAGTCATGAGTTGGGATTATTTTTTACGGTATTTAACGAGTAATTAATAATATTTTTTATTTTTTTTGGATATGTATCGATTTTTTTATTATTTTCACTGTGCCATCAATTTGATTTTCTCGTTTTCCCATTATTTAAAAAAAAAATCAAGAAGAGTAGCTCAGTAATTACTCTCCTTACTCTTTGATAGATTGCGTAAGTAATTTAAAACATCGCATTTAATAAGAAACTCTATTTTTTTTTACATCATAATCTCAACATGCTTAAAAATCTAGGATTAACAAGTTTTAATTTTTTCAAATAACATTAAAACTTTGTTTGTATTTTAAAAATATTTATAAATAAATAAATTTTTTAACATATTAAATTAATTTTTTTGAATATTTTCAGATATTTTAATGTGTTAACATTAAAAATAATTTTAAAAAAATAAAAATATTATTATATTAAAATATTTTAAAATAAAAAAATATTTTAAAAAATAACCACAATTATTCAATCAAATAAGTTATAATTGCATGTCTGAATTAGAAAGGTTTTTCTTCTTCTTTTTTCGTTTTTGATATAATAACTTACAAGTGTTTTATTTTATTTAAAGTGATTTGATGGGTTCCATTTATTTTTATAAGCTTAGTGATGTGACTATTCAATTTAAAATCTAAACCCGCTTAGGATGTCACCTTTATAAACGTCATCACCTAACTTATTACGTAACTCCAATATTACGCTGATGTTATCATGAGAGGTAATTCTGGTTAAAAAATAACTTAAACGCATTGATATAAAATTTAATAATAAAATTAAAAATATATGTATTAAATCAATGAAGAAACTTCTCATTGAATTCTCTGT
>NW_011499885.1:1034816-1042757 GCF_000495115.2 Populus euphratica | reverse complement strand
ATATATATATATTATTTGCGGGTTATGGATTTTAAATTTTGTAATTGCATATCTTGGTGGGATATATTGTTGATCAAGTTTTCTAGGTAGTAAATCTTGAGAAATACTACCCCAAAATTATTAATTAGTTAAAGAATCATGAGTTGGGATTTTTTTTTACGGAATTTAACGAGTAATTAATAATATTTTATTATTTTTTTTGGATATATATATATATATAGATTTTTTTTATTGTTTTCACTGTGCCATCAATTTGATTTTCTCGTTTTCCCATTATTTAAAAAAAAAATCAAGAAGAGTAGCTCAGTAATTACTCTCCTTACTCTTTGATAGATTGCGTAAGTAATTTAAAACATCGCATTTAATAAGAAACTCTATTTTTTTTTACATCATAATCTCAACATGCTTAAAAATCTAGGATTAACAAGTTTTAATTTTTTCAAATAACATTAAAACTTTGTTTGTATTTTAAAAATATTTATAAATAAATAAATTTTTTAACATATTAAATTAATTTTTTTGAATATTTTCAGATATTTTAATGTGTTAACATTAAAAATAATTTTAAAAAAATAAAAATATTATTATATTAAAATATTTTAAAATAAAAAAATATTTTAAAAAATAACCACAATTATTCAATCAAATAAGTTATAATTGCATGTCTGAATTAGAAAGGTTTTTCTTCTTCTTTTTTCGTTTTTGATATAATAACTTACAAGTGTTTTATTTAAAGTGATTTGATGGGTTCCATTTATTTTTATAAGCTTAGTGATGTGACTATTCAATTTAAAATCTAAACCCGCTTAGGATGTCACCTTTATAAACGTCATCACCTAACTTATTACGTAACTCCAATATTACGCTGATGTTATCATGAGAGGTAATTCTGGTTAAAAAATAACTTAAACGCATTGATATAAAATTTAATAATAAAATTAAAAATATATGTATTAAATCAATGAAGAAACTTCTCATTGAATTCTCTGTCAGTTTCGAATTTAAAATTAAATTATATAACAATTTTAAAAATATAATATTATTAATTTGATAAATTTAAAAATAACAAAAATTATCTAAAGATTAAATTAACAAAAAAATACTCCTAACTTCATTTATTACTTAATCTAAATTTAAATTTATATTATATTAAAATTATTTTGATATAATATGAATATCTTGATTGGTTTAAAATAACCTAAATAATTGTTAAAAAAATACAAGAATTGAGAAAAAATAATAAAGTTATAAAAGAAATAGAGATCAACTGAATAAAAAAAATAAAAGAAAAGAAGAACAGTGAAGCTGCATAGAGGAGGTTAATTATCTGTTTATCTGTTTGGAACGAGGTTGAATATGTATTTTTAAAAAAAATTTAAAAAATTATTTTTTTATTTTTATTAAAATTTAATATGGTTTATATATTTTAGATTGTTTTGAAGTGTTGATGTTAAAAAATATTATTAACATGAATTTTAATATAAAAAATTATTTAAAAAACAACCATTACAAAACTACTAAAACAGAGAAAGATGATTACATATATTGAATTGTACATACAATATTAAAATTGGTGTTTAATTATGTTTTTTAAAATATTTTTAGTTTTAAATTATTTTTTATAATTTTAGCTGTTTTCATATACTAATATTAAAAATAAATTTAAAAAAATAAAAAAATATTATTTTAATATATTTTTAAATAAAAAATAATTTAAAAAATTATATTATGATATTATGAGTTCTGTTTATTTTTACATTTTAAAAATATTTGAAATTTTTTCTCTTTAAATTAATATATTTTAGTTTTTTGTAAATTATTTAAATATATTAATATAAAAATAATTTTTAAAAAATAATTATAATTATACTCTCAATCACTCCAACCTAAATAAAAAGGATATGTGAACTGGTGGGTGGGATGACTTTACTGGGGGGAAAGGGAAAGAAATAGCTTAAGCATTCCTCAAACGTTAAATGGTTTGTCAAACCAAGGAGGTTCCTCGTATTTTCCATTTCTTAACACCGAAACCAAGAAAGTTGAGAGAAAATAAATATGGTTTGCCAAATCAAATCAAGAAGGAGGCTTCTTCTTCTTCTTTTATATATATTTTTTTCATTTCTTAAACAAGGAATAAAAAATTAATTAAAGTTTATAAATACCATTTAGAGTTTAATTAAACAACTAAATTATATATTTTCATTTCTTAGACAAGGAATAAAAAAAATAATTAAAGTTTCTAAATACTATTTAGAGTTTAATTAAACAACTAAATTATCAGACTAATCAGGAGTCATTTTTAATTAAATTACTTGAAACATTAAAAATATAATAAAATTAAATAAGTTTTACTTAATCATATTATTAACCAATTAAACTATGCTTTACGTGTCCTTGCACATAATATACATAGCAAACTGCTGTTTAGCTTTGTTAGTTCAATTCCAGGAGTAGTAAAGAATTGAAATCTTGATTAAAAAAATTAATATAAGCTAAAATTTATATACGCCATAATTAAATTAAAACTTATTTTTAAGATTATATTTAAACACTTATTTTGAAATTATATTTTTATACAATAAATTTTTCATATTTGAATTGTTTTAATTTATTAATATATATTTGAATTGTTTTAATGTATTAATTTAATATAATTTTTAAAAAAACATTATATTAATTTAATATAATTTTTAAAAAAACCGTATGCCTCGTTCGGTAACATAATCGGGGTATAGAACCCAGTTACTTCGGTCCACCACGTGTCAAATCTGTCTTATCTGGCGCCTGCTATTTTGCAAGAATTTATGGAAATCTCCGAGTATTTTCTAGTCCACGGACCATGTTTCTAAGCTCCATTGAATTTTCTTCTCATTTGAAGACAGAGGTTTACTATTCTAGATGAAAAGTGTTTATTCCTTCAAATTATATCAAAATAAATTTTTTAATTTTTTTAAAAAATATTTAACACCACAACAATAAAATCATCAAAACATATTAAATAAATAAATAAATTTAATGCTTTTCATGCTAAACATATCTTTCAAAACATATATAAATATAAATTAAAATTAAAATAATCTATTTGAAAATATGGTTGCGGTTATTTAAAAAAAAAATTATGTCAAAATAAATCAAAATAATTTTTTTAATTTTTATAAATTTATTTTTAATATCAACCAATCAAAACTATCTAAAATATAAAAAAATTAAATTTTTATAAAAAAATTAAATTTCTTAGAAATACTATTTGAACCCCAAGAGGCCAGGATGAAGTCCAAAGCTTTGGTTCCCTACATTTAAATTTTAATTTTTTCTCAAATCATATTTTCCTTCAAAACGAAGTTCAAGCTTTGGTTCCCTAATTTGCAGCTGCTGGCCAACTTCTCAATTCCCATAAATTTGAGCTAGTCTTTGACTTCAATGTCAGTTCTGCAAGAAATTTGCCAAAAGATTAAAGAAAGAAACCACACCAAGAGGCCAAGCTAATGAAGGTGTCAAATTGCCGCATTTTCTGCCGTGGTGATCAACTGATCAGGATCATCTTATCCTCTATCCATCAGCAGATGCCTCCCAGCCTATCCTCTCAGCTTGTCTAAGAATGGGCGACACAGGATTAGCCCTTGCCTTTAGAGATAACTGCATCTGTAATTTGTGTTCGAGCTCTTTTGCCTGTGCCCCATTACTCATGACTAGAAATTCAAGATCCATAGAGCAGATACTAATGCTGCTTTTAGAAAAGTAACTCCCATGGATGTCATTGAAGATGCATCGCAATGCATAAAGCCTCAAATACAGCAGTCAATAGAATTATGGGTGCTGAAACAAGAAAGATTAGAGATATGAAAATTGTAAGCATGAAAGGAAGAATGTGCAGCGTGACATTACAAAGGAAATATTCCTTTTGACATCAGCATTTTTCATCCCCAAGTTAGCAATTGCATCAAAAAGCAAACTTTAAGCTGGCGGGATCAAGCAAATTTTGCATATGATTATAGCAGGATTTCCGCGTAAATTCTATATTAATGCAATTAAAACAGTATTTTACATACAAATCATGTTGTGATTAACATATAAATCATGATAAAGCTATATACTTTTGTTCTTTTGCCTCATCTGAAAACATAAACAGCATGCAGACCAATATCTTGCTCTTCCCTGTCTGTGAAAAACAGTACCAAAATGGTTGGTACTGCAAAATCAAGGTTAGGAATAGTTCACCAGTGATCAGGAATCCGGATCCTACTAATGGACTGCATTTATTTCACCTTGCCTTGGACTTGAAGCATCATGAACTTAGTAGACCAAGGAAAAAATTAATCTATGCGTTACTTTCCTTTTTCTACAAGTAATCGCAGCTACTATCCTTCTTCTCCTTAGCTTAAAATATACAAAATTATTGAGCAGCATGACAGTTTGACCCAAAAAGGTGTTTACCTGGAGTACTCTAGAAATTGTCTGAGTTTCAAATCCAAGTGCTTTCATTCGCTTAAACACATCAAGATTGTGACAAGTTAGAGACAAAGAACTGATGAAGTGTTCTGCCATTGTGATTGTGTGGACAGCAAGGTATATATAGTTCCTGGAAAACTTCTGAAGATTCTCTTCTAAAGGCGAAATGAGCTCTGATCCGTTCTTTCAAAATAATCTATTGGCATGCTTATTTCAGTGGGTAGCCACATGTCTTCAGTGCATGGCTCTTCCATTACTTCTTACTGTTGAACAAGGTGAGAAAGGAATATATTCTTTCTTGCTTTACAGCCCTCCTAATCTTCTCAAGGAATTTGTTCTTTGCTTTCTCAAAAGGCAGCTCTCACACTATAAGAAGTCCAAAAGCCTATGAAGTATAAACTGTCTCCAAGAAAAATTCTTAAAATTCTCAGCTCTAGTTGGTAATGGCAAATTGGAAACAGCTAGAAGTTCATACAGAGGATCAAACTCCTCAAAAATGGAGTGTTTCATTAAGTGAGGACATGTTCAAAAGATTTTTTGCCCTGGGAAGTCCAGTAGTGCATAGGAGTTTTGGTGACGGATCACTGTTCAGTCCATTGTTGTTTGGAAAATATTTCGATCCTTCAGATGCCTTTCCACTTTGGGAGTTTGAGTCAGATGTCTTGTTATCTAATCTTCGGAGCTCTGGCAAGACTAATATTGATTGGTTTCAGACAGATGATGCCTATGTACTAAAAGCTGATTTATCAGGTAAGTGTTCTTAGCAATTCACGAACATCTTTAAAATTTCTGAACTTTGCTTGAAATGATGATTATGAACCAAGGAAACAATAAAACCTAAGGAGTCTCAGGCTTAAATATGATTATACCAGAAGACTTGAAGACAAGGCCAAAACTCCATAGGTTTAAACTGAAGAAAATTTTCGCTTTAAGGAATGATTTTGAGTTTTCTCAAATGTTCTGATCTGTTACGGCAGGACTGGAGAATAATACCGTGCAATTCTTCGTCGAACATGGGAAAATCATGGAAATTAGTGGTCAGTGGAAACCGAAAAGAGATCAGTCGAAAACGAAAGACTGGAGAAGTGGCAACTGGTGGGAATATGGTTATGTTAGAAGGCTTGAGCTTCCAGGAGATGCTGATTGGAAAGATACCGAGGCGTATGTGAGGAATGACTTGTTTCTAGAAGTAAGAATTCCCAAGAGCTCTCTGGATTCTGATACTCCTCCAGCTCCAGGAAAAGGCATCCTGGCCAAAATTTCTGATCATCTGTAAGTTTTAAGTGAGTCGCGAATGTAAGAAATTAAACTTTACAAGGTAATGTTACTCCTAATTCCTAGCATAATGAAATCTCTTACATCATTAGAGTAAATGACAAGAACCCTGTAGGAATATAATTTATGCCGAGCCTTTAGCTATAAGAGAGTAGAGGTATGCCAATCAAAGGATCATGTTTGAAACATGAGCAAGCACTATTGAGTAACCCTTGTCAAGGAAACAAAGGTTCCTTTCACATGGTGGGTTTTGGACAGCTTTCACCTTACAAGCATCTGATCTAACGAGCAACGAATTAAGAGACTGATCATGATGGCATGAAGTGGATTATAACCAAAAAAGAGTTCATCTTCTTTCCAGCTGCAGAGTTCACTACTAGCATACAGAGAAAAAGAAAACAGGCCAAAAATCAAGAGAAAGGGGAGAGGTTCATTAAGACTGGGCAATAGGCAAAAGCCTAAGCCTGACAAATCTTTACCTCCTGTTCACCTGAAAGGTGCTAACACTAAGACTAATTAACAGCGTCTCAAAAAGATTGTCATGCATTTGAGTAATTACTGGAAGGGCAGACTATGAAAACTGAACATCAACAAATAAAAATAAATCAGCACCTGGATTCAGCAGTAACATATATGCTTGTGCTGAAACGAACATAAGCCAAATCAAGCTCCTTTATTTTCTGAAATTTCCTGCAACTGTCATCAAGAGTGCTGATGAAGAATATTGAGGAAAGATCCCAGCATAATCCAATGATTGTCTCTGAAATCAGAGGCCAAGCTTTGCTTAAAGAAAACATAGGTTTTTCATGCAAACTGATAGCCAAGAGCGTAAAGCAACCAAACATAAGCAGGGAAGGGATAATATACATAGCAATGTTGCTTGGACTCGGGATCCTATATCCGACACACTGATACATGTCTGACTTGCCTTTTTTCCCAAATTTTCTTTCATCTTTCCATGTAATTGAAGTGTCCAAATGTTTATGTCTATCTCCATTGTAGGGCACAAGTAGTCTTAAGGCAAAACGAAAGCAACATAGAGTCATAGCTTTCGAATCTAAATCAGGGAAGCCATTTGCCATCTGAAGAAGACGCTTCCGTGAGCCAACTGTATGCTCACGATCTTGCCTTTCACACTCCTTTCATTACCCAAGTATGTGACAATGATTAGTCCTTAAACATGTGATAATCTAAGATATGTTTATTATTATATAAAATAAACTTAACTGGTACATGTCAAGGGGATGTAGCTCAGATGGTAGAGCGCTCGCTTAGCATGCGAGAGGTACGGGGATCGATACCCCGCATCTCCATTTTCTCTTTCCTATTTTAGCAATCTCTTCCAAATTCTAATAGATGAATTAATGGATCGCGAAATGGGCCCCTAATATGATTATGGATTCATTCAAAGCTGGCTTGGACCCGTTTGAGAAGGCCCATTAAGTTTTTATCTGTAAAAAAACCCCTCCCTAAAACACGTTTTCATTTTTGACTTGGCATTATTAATTAGCCCGAATTATATTCGAATTTTTTCCTTAGATTGTGGGTTAAGAATCTCTCTTCTATAAAGTGTTTTTATATTAGTTTGTATGCTAATTCACATTAAATCCATTCCGTGAGCAATATTAAGAGTATATTATTCTCCACGTGGTTTTCAAGGTCTGAATTTAAAAGGTTAAAAAAAGAAATATATTTTCTTAACAATTAAATTATATATCCTTTTAAAATTATCTTTTATAAACCATAGAACTGTTTTCATCATTAATTAATAAACACATGCACGCGGTTTCCTTCTGTGAAAAGCAAATTAAATAAATAAATAAAAGTAGAATTAGAACTTAGTTTCATGTTATCAATCAACACAAGCCAGCCCTATATATATATATATATACACATTGGCAACAAGCAAGCAATAGTGCCTGCCATGTGGCAATGGAACAGGGACCTAATGAGATGTTTGAGAGTAGTAGAAGATAATTATTATTTTTTAAAGTATTTTTTTACTTGAAAATAAATTAAAATAATATTTTTTATTTTTAAAAAATTATTTTTAAAATTAATATATTAAAATAATTTGAAAATATCAAAAACAATTAATTTGAAGTAATGGAAAATAAGCAAACTGACGGGCGTTTTGGATAGGTGAACAAGCCTTCGTATTGACACAAACTACAGACAACATAATTAGAGTATTAAGTTTTATTTTGATCCCACGGG
>NW_011499885.1:1012690-1034434 GCF_000495115.2 Populus euphratica | reverse complement strand
TAAAGTTATTTAGCTAGTCAAATTATATTTTCTATGTAATTGGGTAAAAAATAAAAGTAAAAAATAAAAGTTACTGTAATATCAAATAATTATTAATGTAGTATTTTATATTATAATAATAGTTATTTTTTAAAATATTTTTTTATTTAAAAATATATTAAAATATTTTTTTATTTTTTAAAATTTATTTTTGACATAAGTACATCAAAAAAATATAAAAATATTAAAAAATTTAATTTTAAATAAATAATATTTTTACCGCAATATCAAATACTATATATGTGTTAACTTTTCTCCCCTTAATTATTATAAGAATATAATAAATAAAAGTGGATATAATTCTTTTTATTTTTCATACGGTTTATAATAAAAAAAATAAAATTTATTACACTCAAAATCTTACAAAGAGAATTCAAAAAAAGCTGTGAGAGAACTCTCAAGTTAGTTAACTAATAATCAATCATTGAAAACGTACAAAATTAAATGAGTAACTCCCGTTAGTTTACAAATAAAATATAGAATCAACATCACATCCAAAATAATAAAAGCAAGTAAAGGAAATATACACACACTCACGAGAAGATGCTTGCTTGTTCTATACGAAAAAACCTTTTTTTATTTTTTTTATTTTCTCTGTTGGGCATTTTGTTGAATCCAGACTTAAATCACAGCGGCTAGCATTAATAGATATATTTTTTTTTTAATTGCTAAAAATAGTATTGATTGAACCCTAGTCCTGGATCCATTTTAATTTGTTTCTAGAACTTCTTCCACTTGACAACATTCTTTAATGCTTCATCACGCATTCAAAGACACCAAATAAAAGAGCTTTGATTGAAGATGGAAGTTTTTATCATCTTTACGCTGAATCAAGGCAGATCTTACCTCGTTTGCTTGATAAACAGGCAAATATCATTCAGACAAATGCCACCAATCTCTTAGCATTGCGATTAACATGCAATAAACTAGTCTACAAATCTAAGTGCCCTAGCAACAAGACATGCACATGCACTAGATAGCATGTCAACATATCAAGATAAAAAGAATGTGTTTTTTCTATCTATTTTATTCAAAATAATAAAAATTCATTTTAAAATTATCCTAAAATATATTTGTTTGTATATGTTTTTATTTTTCTCTTTAATTAAATATGTTTTTATCTATTTTATATTTATTTTTTTACTGTAAGACATTATTAATTTAAAAGACAAAATATTTTTGAAATACAAAAATAAATAATTTTTTTAATTCGAGAAAATCTCACTCCTCCAAAAAGCACGCTTTGTGAACTCAGGTAAGCGAGTAAAATCTCGGTTGTTCTAGATTTTTATAAAAAATACATATTTTAATTCAAATTTAAAATTTGTTGCAGATTTTAAATTCTTTGCCACCGTGCCATGGTTCTTGAAGGTAAAAACAAATAAGCTCATAACTTGAACCTAAAATGATAGTTAAGCTATTAACATAAAAAAGAAAGATGCCTAAACATGGTTTTATTAGGTATAAAGAAGATTCGATTGTTTTTTCAACTTGGGAAATAATTCAGCATACCTCCATGTAACCCTCTTTAATGTTAACGAGCATGGCTAAAGAGGAAGCATCCAAAAAGGGATTGTTAGTACATGAAAAGGATCACGTGAATGGAACCGAGCACCAAAAGCCAAATGGATACAGCAACTACTTCCACCATGTGAGATGGGGACTCTTGCTCTCTTTTTATCTATATATGTTGCCAAATCTAGGAGAGAGTTCTTGTTATAGAGAAAGTGAAAAATTCTCCACACCCATTTGAGGCAAAGAGAAAATTATTCTGGTTAAATAATCATGATTTTTAGAAGTATTTTTTATTTGAAAATATGTTAAAAGAAGTTTTTTTAATGATATTAGTATATAAAATCATTAAAAAACTAAAAAATATTAATTTAATATTTTTTAAATAAAATATGATTTCAAAACATATTCAAAATTAAAAATTACTGCACTCGCATTCACTCATTATTTGTGGCAAAAGAGATTATAGTAATTTTGGTTTTGCTGAGTTGTGCCCTAGTTTAATTATTAGGTACGGGAAAGGGACTCCTTGCTCCTTCAGTTCATTTAGCCTCATTTACCACCTTTCTAGTTTTGGAAATTGACAATCTTGAAAGATTTATTAAATTATTTATATATAACATTGGTGTTTTTCCCTTTTTTTTAATGATGATATTAGTCATCAATTAGAGTTGATAATTTGAAAATTCTGTAGTGTTTAATATTATAGCAGCAATTATTTTTTAAAATGTATTTTGCTAAAAAATATATTAAAATAATATTTTTTATTTTTAAAATTTTATTTTTAAAACCAACATATATAAATAATCTAACAAAAAAAAATAACTTAAAAAATAAAAAAGAACATAAAAACAAACATGCCCTGTATCAATTATATAGATTAATTTTTTTTATTTTTTCAAGATAAAATTCAATATTAAATTATGAATTTAAATATAAAAAAATACATCTCGAAAATGTTTGGATAAACTTTGCCATTTAAAAATATCTATTCCATTTTTTAAATTCTATCCATTCATCTTGGACCTCGAGAAGAACATTCAAATAGAAATTTTTATATAAAATTCTGCTAATTCTATCCATTCACATAAAAAATAAAAAAGTTGTTCCATCTAAAAATCTCAACAGCTAGATAGAAGTGGAGGTGTGCAAATTATGCTGATTCCAGAATCAGTGGAGGAGATGTCATCTGGGGAGAAGACATCAATCATCGCGGTTTCCAAAGCGTTTATTACCTCTGTTCTTGTGTAGCTGCGAGCTTTGATGATAGCAGGCAGGCAAATATTTTCCTATTTTTTACCTCTTCCAGTCAACTTCTTCTTTATCTAATCCTTATTCACGCATTTCATAATCATTGCCCAGCCCATCTTTAAAAACAAAGATAATGCAGGTGACTTTCGTGTTTGATTGACAAACAATATTATTATAGGGCTAGGACCTTCCCCAATTTGCCACCTAATTAATTTACATAACAGGAGTAGCTTAACATTAGGTTATCCACTTTTTCTTTTTCTTTTTTTAATTTTAATATATTTATGATAATTATAAAACTCGATTCTAATGCAATTGGGTTCAAAACCTAGGTTATTAAATTAAAAGATTACTCTAAATTATAGTATTACTAATCATTTTGTGAATTATTAGACATGCTTAAATTTTAGAATAAAAAAATAGACTAAAGTAATATTAATTTAAATAAAAATTAATAAAAAAATGAAATTAATTCAATTGATTTTTTTAGCTGGATTTAACTGGTTTAATATTCTTTCAGCTTTTTTTTTTATTTCATGTGTTGAAGCCCTTTAGAGGATTCTAGATTATTATTTTGTACTTCAACTATATTGCAGGTGAGATTAACTTTTTTTTAATATATATATATATATATATAAAGATTTGTTAATGATTTTTTTAATAAAAAATTTAAATTATAGAAATTATCTCAACTAAAAATAATTTAAATAACCCATACAAATATAAATATAGTATGAGTCAATTAAAAAACAAAAAAAAAATTGAATCAATCAAATTAACATGTTAAATTTATGGTCTAGATTATGAATTTAAAATAATTTTATAAAAAATAAATTATAAAATATAATTTTTAATAAATTTTGTATTGAAGAATAAATTTAAATTGAGATAAAATATAAAAAAATAAAAAATATTATTATGATGAATAATAATATACAAGGAGAGGCAGAACAAATTATATATATAAAAAAAAGAGGATAAAAAATACTCCTTTGATTTTTTTTAATTGTTATCGCATAGTATTTTCCCCAACTGTATGGTTTCCTTTGATCCTTTCTGCCCCCAACTGAGGTCAATCCAAATCTATAAAACGACCTTTTTTATTTATTTTTTATGAGAGTTGGAAACCAATGCAAGAATAAAACCAATTCTAAGCATTTTTTTTAGCAAAGAGGTTGCATCTTGATCTAAGAAAAATGTAATACAGTAATTTGATTTTAGCTGTTATGCATTTCGCAAATGCATGAGTATTATTAAGAATTATTATTAAGTGTAAAAATTGATGCTAAGACAAGTCACTTTACTTTGTCATCTAATAGCTAAAATCTCAGTTACATGCCATGAAATAAAATCTATTAATATTGATTTCAACTATTTTAATGATTTGAATCTTTAAGCTGGAATTTAATAATTTTTTTTTCTCATAAAAAACTAAAAAATAAAGTAAAAAAATTTTAATATTAAAATTAATTTTTTTTAAAACTAAATGAACTAATCACTTATAAATAAAAATAAATGAAAAATTAAAATAAAATTTTCAAATAAAATTCAAAATTACCATCTATTCGTAATTTTCACTTTGATCTCCTAATTTCCAATACAATGTTTCCTGCAAAAAAAAAAAGGGTAAGTAGATGATAATCTAAGTTCAAAAAGGCTAAATTGCACAGAACAATTAAGGATTAAACTAAAAAAAAATAAAAAAAAAATAATTTCAATTCATAATAATTTATGAAAAAATAAATAGAAAAAAATGTTATGCTACAATGATTCCTTCACACGGGCCTAGTTTCTTTTAATTTGTTGGTGTAATCACCATGATAAAATTCCTTTGTTTGATTGGGGAGCCGCACAGTAAAACCAAAAGTCCAGGCTGGAATTTCAGGAGTGGTAGCTAAAAAATGGGAAATGACAATAAAACCAAGGGCATTTCAGTCTTACTGGCTCCCAACAATTATAGCGTTCTTTCTCCATCTAAAAGGTTCATATTCCATTTCCGGCTTAAAACTATATATGAATAAATTAATTATATGTGGTTTTTAATATTTCTGAATTTAGTTATTTAACCTCTATACTGAAATTTGGAGCATAACTGCCCTTACACTTGAATACGTTGCGCCTTCTTTGTCCTGTAAAAAGAATCATTTTTTTCCTCATTTAGTTGTCCTACCAGCACGATTCTTATTGAAAATTCCAAAAATTAATTATCTTACTTTTTTTGTTTTGTCCTTTATTAAAAATATAATTTTCACGATTCTCATTTGATGATATTTAATTTGAAAGGACAATCTCATAAAGTTAATTAATGCATCAACATGTTTTGTTTATATTTTTATTTATTTGAATTTTTATGTAGAATTATAGATCAATTTATAACTAAATAATCTTTAATTCAATTAAATATTGAACCTAAATATATATATTAGTTTGACAATTTATCAAATTCAGTATTATTAAACTTAATCAAGCTTATGCCGAATTCCTATAAAGATATTTTTTCTAATTAAATTTGAGATATTTTTTTTATGCAGATAAAATTGCAATATGATTGAGAAAAAGATAAAAAAGAAAGACTATAAAAACATATTGTATTCTTAGAATAAAAGGTTCTCAATTATTATTCTATATAAAATATTTATTTTTATAGTTTTTTTAAAATATTAATGTATTTTTTCTTGAATAAATACTATTTCTCTAAATACTAAAATGACTAAAATACATATAAAATCAAAGAAAATTAAAGCTATTAATCAAGTGTGTTTGTCTCTTTTTATCTTTTTAAATACAATAAAGAGATGTCTTTACCCTTTGAATCAAGAAAAAGTAAGGCATGCAAGGGAATTTTTATCATTTCATTTGGTTTTTCTTTTGTTATTTTTATATTTTATGAAGGGTGTTTTAGTCCTTTTAAATTAAATAATTGATTTTTCAATTTAAAAAAATATTGACCCATGCTTTTTACTCAATGCTTATGATGCTTCCTGTTGACAAAGCCTACTCTTTTATCATGTTTTTAAAAATACTGTTACATTCTTTTTCTCTTTAAGAGGGGCATGATAATAGAGAATGAATGGTTTATCTCTAATGGTTGTTTTTTATTCCTCATTTTTTCTCTTTTTTCCATTAAAAAGTACACCTTAATCCTTTTTATTTTTGGTGTTTCAATTTCAGGCTTTATTTTTTTGGATCATTTTATAAAATTTTTATTTATTTTCAATTTAATTTTTTAATTATAATTTGTCATTTATTACTTTCACAATTTAGTTTTTATTCTTTTAATTTTTATTTTTATTTAGCTTTTTTGTTAAAGTTTTATTGGTTTTAAATTTTATCCTCTAATCGAAACTTATGATGTTTTTTTTTTTTCGATTTGATCTTTTTTTCCTTCTTTTGTTAAAGTTCTTTTCTTTTTAATTTAACTCTTTAGAAAAAAAATTGTTTTCCCTCTATTTATTTTTTATTTTTATTTTCACACTCATTCTTTTAATTATGTATATAATTGTTTTTTGGATCCTTTATTGTGTAATTATTTTTTTTTGTTTTATCTTTCAGCATTTGATTTGTTGAGAAATTGACTTTTCGTATATAAAAACTTTATCCATCTATTATTGTTAGATATTTTTTCTATCATCTAATTAAAATATAATCAACTTATTAAACTCGATCAGGCTCATAATCCAAGCTATTTGTTTTTTTTGTTTCTTTTAAATGTGCTTGCAACAATTATACTATACAAACTTTTTTCTTTTCTAAAAAAACTAATTTTGGTTTTATTTTAATCTATACCTTTTTTTAGTATGTATTTTATTTTAAATACTTTTTTTTACTTTATATTTCAATTAATATCTCTCCTCTATGATTTTTTATTTTACTTGTTTAGTTTTTTTAATAGATTTTTTTAAATTGTTTTAAATGTATAAGATTTTTAAAAATATTATTATAATTCATCTGCAAATTTATTTTTATGTAGATTAAATTTATTTTTAAAAATTAAAAATATACATTTTTAAATAATATTTATAATATAAACAGCTTTGCATAATATTATTTCCCCTTTTTGTTGTATTTAATCAGTTTCATATATTTGTCTATTTGTATTAAGATTTGATTGAAGAAAAATTGAATTTAATAAAAAATTTAGTATACACAACCAGGTAAGTATACTATGTTGCATGATTAAATATCTTGATTTATATTTATTTCTTTATTTTTCTAGTTTTACTTTTAGTTATCATTAATGATTTTTATTTATTTATACAAGTGATTATCAATTTATTTAATTAGATACTTGAATAAATTTTTTAATTTACATTTAGATTTTTTTATGTAAATTGAACATGAAGGGTCAATTGACATACATGCTTTTTATAATCATCTATTGGAATGGGTACATCTAGCTAGTGTTTATAGGAGCGATTGCATTATATTAATATGGTTGAATATAGATTTTAAGACCCCTGGTAAATATGATAGAGGACCCTATATGCTTGAGTATACATATTTCATGTGTTTAAAGGTTTTATTTTCATGAGTGCTATTAGAATGCAATACTTTTGTTCTTTTTTACACTTATTGAGGATTTTTGGATCATTTCTAATGACAGCTAGGGAGCATGCTTGCATATCTATGCTTAAAACTACATAAAACATATCTAAAAAAAGATAAATTGACGAGGTATCTATTATTTCTTCATGTATAATTATTTTAAATTCTATGATTGTTAGAATTAATGATATTTTAAATACTAACTTAAAATTTATATTGTTGATTAATATAACTTTGGTCATTAAATCATACTCATATCGAATGTCTAGTAAGTTTGGATAATAGTATGTTTGACACTATCATTCAAAGGTCACTATCCATTTGTTTTAGGTAATAATAAAATAAATTTGATTTTAATCAATATATCATTTATATAAATTGAATGCAAAAAATATACTAGATTTATGATTTGTCATGTCAGAAGGTGCAAGACTAGACATTTCATAACAAATCTCACTCAGGTCTATGAGTTTTGCCAGGATGGATTGGATACACCTCAACCACATCAGGTAATGGTTACAAATATATAGTATTTTTTGTTATTTGAATAAAAATTATTTAATTTCAATTTGTTATCTAATATAAGTTTTTCATATGTTTTGATTGGTTATGTATTGATGACATATATAAAGGACTAGATACTTTAGCTTTGCCTATATGCCGCGAGGAATCTGACCTTTAGTTAACATAGATCTCGTTGTATTGCTTCAACATTATTGAGATGCATTGTTTAGATTGGATAATACGACAATTTAAACTATCTCAACATATACCAAATTATATTGATATCAATAACAAATTGCATAACAGTAGCCATCAAGGTAAACGTAAAGGAAAGTGGTTGATGATGCTATGAAAGATCGTGTTTTTGAGGAGCGACATCTGATGACTAATGTATATAATTATATGATATGATATTAATCTATTACACATTGTTTCATTATATTTACTCGGTCACATTCCTCGAGGTGTCCATACAATCTAATACATTATGCGCTCTGATATTCAAGATAAAATCGATTGGTATGTAATGTTGTTTTACATACAAACATTTATTAAATATTGTTAATGTTATTATGGATGATGACTACAATTTTTTTTTTTATGTATATATATAGATTCATTACTTGATACAAGAAGTTCGAAAAACACTAATAATTATTCATGAAGGTATCAATCAGATGAGATATATTATAACCACTACTACGCTCAATTTATGTTATAATTGACTTCAAGAGGTTAAGGAGGTTGTTCGTCTTGAAGTGACATTTACAAAATATGAGATTGCTTATTGTGAGAGTGTTAGGAGATGTTGGCTTGTCTATGAGCATCCATGCCTATTAACAAGTGTCCCATGTCCATTCATGAGTTGTAGTGATATTAGTCCTCCTCACACCTATATGAATGTTATAGATTTATTTTCGAGTTGGACGAGTTAAGGTGATTTTCTATATGTATCCATGAGTGTTCTAAAACTTTTCATGAGATCTGATGATTACTAGATATAGTTATATATTTTTATATGTTACGAGAATTATAAATGAGAATTATAAACAAATATATAATTAATTTAATTTTAATAAAATATCATGTTATATTATGTTAATTGTTGGTCTAATTTTATTATTTATGATTAAAGATGTTATGTGTTGTTTATAAAAATTATATTTTGATATTGCAAAAAGGATTATTTGAACTATACGATTTATGGTTTTTTAGATAAAGAATTAATAATTAAAAAAAGATAAATTTTTTAATGAATTAGTAGATAATATCTACTACTCATAAATCACATACTCAATATTGCAATTGACATTTATAACTTTTGACAAGTCGCTTCCCGTGACTTCATCAAGAATGATAGATCCTTAAATAATTTTTGCTAAGTAAAAAAAAAAACCTCCAATTTCACAGTTCCTTCCCAAATTATCTGCCCCCCCTCTGCAGATAAATATTTCCTTCCTGCTCTGAAAAGCAATGCTTGTGATTCTCGTCGGTAGCTTTGAAAACAATCAATGGCCCCACCAAACTTACCGTGCTCTCTTTAATATATATCTCAAAATAAATAAATATCACTAGTACTGCTGGGTTTCTTTAAAAAAATATAATAATAATAATAAAAAACACAAACTCTGTCTTTCCCCTGCTGCTTCAAACTGACCTGTAAGAATCAGAACAAGACTCCACTCAAGTCTTAACTCCCCTACCATATCCATTCCTACTGCTACTAATCCTTCTGCACAAGTGAGCTCCTTTTAAATTTCTAAAATGTGGGTTTTCTTCTTTATGCTCTTCTTACTAATGGGTCTGGTCTTTTTTTGTAGATAATGATATTTTGTTCTGTTGTTGTTTGTTGTTGTCATCGTATTTAAAGAGAAGTTTATTTGTGATCTTCGCATTTAAAGCTTCTTCTTCTTTTTTTTTTACTGTTTAAAAATCAGGGTTCTCATATCCATGTGAGGAATTAGTTTTTTGTTTTCTATTTTGGGCTAATGGTTTTTTCTTTTCTGTTTTCTTTTTGTTATTTTTTTAGAAGTACATTGGTGATGAGGTGCGTGTAGATAAGTGGCAAGAACTTGGATTTGAGAAAAAATGGTTGGGACGGCAAATAATGGCAGAATGAGGCATGAATTTTCAGTTGTAAATGTTGAGGAAGAGGTTGGTCTAAACAGTGTACCACCTAGTAATGCTGGATCAGAGTATGGTGGGTTTGAGTTCACAAGAGAAGATGTTTATGGTTTGTTGAATGAGAGAATGAAATACAAAAACAAGTTCAATTACAAGGTTAGTGAAAGTTTTTGTTTTTATTTTTTCTTCTGTTAATTTTAAAACAGTTAATTGGCAATTGTGTTTTAATGTTGGTTGCTTTGGGGGGTTATGTAGGAAAGATGTGAAAACATGATGGATTATATAAAGAGGTTAAGGCTTTGTATCAAATGGTTTCAAGAGCTAGAAGGAGGTTACCTCTTTGAGCAGGAGAAGTTGCAAAATGCTTTGGATTTTACAGAGAGTAAATGTGCTGAAATGGGTACGCTTAATTATTGTTTACCTTATTTTTCTTTGTGTTTATTTTATTTTTCTTTGTGTTTATTGGATGCTAGCTAAGCATGCGGTTGCTAATGGAACTTTTTGTTCATTTTAGATTTGATTCTGAAAAACAAAGAAGAAGAGTTGAATTTGATTATCGTGGAGTTGAGAAAGAGCCTTGCTTCTCTGCAGGAAAAACTTTCCAAAGAGGAATCTGAGAAGTTGGTAAGAAAGAGTAAATTAAAACTCAAGCATGCTTCACCAATAAAATACTGCTATGTGAATTGATTTCTTCTTTTCTTGATTCTCCAGGCTGCATTGGATTCTCTTGCCAGAGAGAAAGAGGCCAGACTTACTGTTGAGAAGTCACAAGCTTCCCTCTTGGAAGAGCAAGGAAAGATTCAAGGAGAGCTTCAAAGTGCTAACCAAAGGGTAACATAATAAATGTTTTTTGAATTAGTCCTGATGATTTTATAGAAGTGACCTATCTTGTGTGCTTATATTCTTTGTTGAATCCTCCAGATAACATCAGTAAGCGATATGTACAAGTTACTACAGGAGTACAATTCAAGCTTACAACTGTACAATAGCAAGCTTCAGACAGATCTTGACACAGCTCATGAAAATGTAAAGCGTGGAGAAAAAGAGAAAGCTGCTATAGTTGAGAATCTTAGCACCTTAAGGGGTCAATGCATGTCATTGCAAGATCAATATAATTCATGCAAAGTAAGCTTTTATTGGTCTTCCTTTTTTTTTTCTTCTTGTTGAAGTGTTGAATCATTTCCCATGACATACACTAGTTAACTGCATGGTGCAATGTTATTCTTAATGGATAGTCGGGAAGCTGAATTCAATGTGCTTGCAAGAGTAGACACTTGTTGAGAAGAAAGCGATCAGTAGTTAGGAGAAAAACTTTTATTAGTAAGTATTACCTATGAGGTAGCTAGGACCATTATTTATAGCTCAGAGTACAGAAAGAAACATTCTACTACACATGAAAAAAACACTTACAAGTTTGTAGTTCCAACTCTCTGTTATCAGGATTGCCATTGAGCATTGATGCGCTTAGGCTTCAAGCACCATTTGGCATATATGTTGGACCTATTACTTACATAATGTAGGCCGGCAATTTTACCCTCTGTTATAGATCTAGTTTTCACTAAGGAACACTTGAAAATTGTGGATAGAAGCATTTTCTCGAAATAAAACTGTTCAAAAGTAAGGCTGCCCAAAAGATTAAGAATGTTGTGAATATAACTGGTTTAGGAAGGAAAGATGTACAGAGTCAAGACTCAAATTATATATACATTACTAAAAAAATGTATCCAAAACATGGGAAATTAAATTCCACTATAGAGGCTTCTTTATGTTAAGCAGTTTAATTGTGATATCTTAAGTTGCTAAAATGTTATAACTTCATCTCAAAGGGTGTTACCATACAAAATTGAAAAATTATACAACCTAAAATTCTAAGCTGTTTGGAATATTGATATCTTGACTTACAGATCTGTAATGTGGGATGTAAGGAAGGTTGAAAAATGCTTTTCATTTAACATTAAAGTTAAAATTTGAATGCCAACGTTCTTGATCTTGAAGGATGATGATGGCAGTTCTGAAAGTAAGATTCCGCCTATATTTAACTTTTGAAGACAAAAAACCTAGCATTACAGGAATTGACATCTGCATAGAGAAGCAAACAGTGACAATAAATCTGGTGAGCTTGTCCCAGTTCAGTGATCTAACTTAAATTCCCTTGCTATAGGAAAATGTTCTCAATATTCGATGGGGAAGGTACACAATCCACATTCCTTTGCCAAGGGTTTTAAGATGGATAAACTATTAAAATGGACCTCATCATAGACAGAAATTTTTAATTAGGCTGAGTTCTCTGACCATGAAATCATTTGGATAAGATTTTTTGTCTGGTCCAAGGATATTCAGTTAGTACCAACTTATTTTCTTGCACAGCCTTTTGTTATTTTTTTTTTCGGTTATAAAGTAGAGGTTTTAACTTGAGACCTCTTTTTTAACTTGAGACCTCTTTGCATAGCCTTGTTAAAGGTTGTCAAATCATGGCATTTGATCTTAGTGGGGGCATGTTAATGTTGGTAGTTATATGTGGTCCGTAAACTATCCCTACATTGTTTTCTAACTATATTTTACCTAGTCTAAGCATAGTTGAAAAACTTTTTCTCTACTTTTCTTTTAGTATTCTGACTCTATTATTGATGGATAATCCTATCAGGCATCTGTGGATGAAGTTGCAAAGCAAAAGGACACACTGGTGAATGAAGTTGCATCTTTAAGGGCAGAGTTGCAACAGGTGAGCGAGGATCGTGATGGTCTGCTATTGCAAGTGCAAACTTTAACAGCTGAAGTGGTTAATTGTGAAGAGCTTGTTGAAAAATCTAATGAATTGAAGGTTTGTTTTAAAACTTGATTTGACTTCCCACGCATTTACAATTATATTGCCTTACATGTTAAATTTATGCACAGGAAAAATGTTTATCCCAGAGTAACCAGTTGAGGACTCTGCAGGATGAGCTCGAGGCTACCCAAAATAAATTAATGGTATTATTATCTAGTTTTCCAGAGATTTTTCATTTTCTTGTTTAATTTGCAGCTATTTTATATTGTCATTTGGGTTTATTTTTATGCTTAGGGTTATTCTCTTTTTAGGCATCTGATTTATCTGTATTTGAGACAAAAACTGAATTTGAAGCACAAAAGAAACTTATAAGCGAGTTACAGAACCGCTTAGAAGATGCAGAACTTAAAATTGTTGAAGGAGAGAAGTTTCGAAAAAAACTACACAATACAATATTGGTAATCGCAAAGTCTCTAACTATTTTCTATTTTAGTGCAACATACATTTATCTTATGAAGCTCTGCTATGCTGCAGGAACTAAAGGGAAATATTCGTGTGTTTTGTCGAGTGCGTCCTCTGATACCAGAGGACAATCCTGGTTCTGATGGAAAAGTTGTATCTTATCCCACAACGACAGAAGCTCTAGGGCGAGCCATTGAATTGACACAAAATGGTATGCTTGAAATAACTTAATATTAGACAGAACTTTTTGTAGTCTGCGATATTATTTTCTTGTTCAAATTGATGTATCTTGAACCTTTCAAACTAATGTTATGTTTATGTACTCAACAGGGCAAAAATATTCTTTCACTTTCGATAAAGTTTTTATGCCTGATGCATCACAAGAGGATGTTTTTGTGGAGATTTCACAGCTTGTTCAAAGTGCTCTTGATGGCTATAAGGTGATTTATCCAACACCAAGTCTTTTCTATTGCAATTTCAAGAGCACATGTGGGAAATAGCAACTGCATGTGTGCACTATGTGCTAATTTGATTGTTTTCTTTTTTCCCAATCAAAAACATGAACATGTAACATAACAATTATTTTATATTTTTAATTAATATCATTGACTTTTATTTGAATATTTGATTTTTACTCCTCTCTTTTTTTTTTTTAAACACGATTTAACAATAAACAAGTCCAATAAATGCTTTCAGATAATGCTGAATGGGTGCCCTAAGGGCTCTCATTAGCTTTTCCCACTTTAAATCAATTGTTTCAATTCATTGTCCCTTCTTAATTTTTCAGTTATATTGGCACTAAAGTTATCTTAAGTTGTTCTTTCAGTTAGTGATGGAAAGAGAAATCTTGAACTTCTCTTTTCTTTTGCCTTAAGAGATGATTAGCTTTGTTTTTCCAGGTTTGCATCTTTGCCTATGGCCAAACAGGTTCAGGTAAAACTTATACCATGATGGGCAAATCAGGAAACCCGGAGCAGAAGGGGTTGATTCCCAGGTCATTAGAACAAATATTCCAGACTAGGCAATCTCTTCAGTCCCAAGGCTGGAAATATGAAATGCAGGTGAATAGTAATGCCATTAGATTTTCTTTGTTAGAATCAATGACATAATTTTATTTATACAACAATAACAGGTGTCAATGTTGGAAATATACAATGAAACAATTCGAGATTTATTGTCAACAAAAGATTCATCACGAACAGAGTATGGTAGTAATGGAAAGCAATATGCAATTAAACACGATGCCAATGGGAACACCCTTGTTTCCGATCTTACTGTTGTGGACGTTTGCAGTACTAGAGAGGTTTCTTTTCTTTTGGATCAGGCATCTCATTGTAGGTGAGTACAGTTTGGAACATGAGTTTTCCTTAAGCTTTCTCAAGTCATTTACTTTAATCTCGACAATATGGCTATGCGTGACCAAAATAGACGTTTTAACCATCTATTATGTTTATACAATACTGTATTTGTTTGCAATGTTTGTGAATCTCCATATTTCTTTTTGTGATGGCAACTCTACTTATTGTTGATACCTGCTACTCTGGATAAAAAATGGCGGTAAAACAATCTACTTTTGGTTGTCTTAAAAAAGGAAAATTGTTTGAGATGCACACACAACTACAATGTGTTGTATGTTTTAAACTCGTTTTCCCCTCAAATACAGGGACATGGAACCATAAATTAAAATTTTGCTTCTTGTAGGTCTGTTGGCAAGACTCAAATGAACGAGCAATCATCTAGAAGTCACTTTGTTTTCACATTGCGAATATCTGGTGTTAATGAGGTAAGAATACTCTTGTTTATTTTAAGGTCTTTTATGCTGTTCCTTTTCTTTTCTCCTCTTTAAATTGAATGTCTGTTTGCATCCCTTAGAACACAGAACAACAAGTACAAGGTGTTTTGAATCTTATTGATCTTGCTGGGAGCGAGCGTCTTTCTAAGAGTGGCTCAACTGGAGATAGATTGAGAGAAACCCAAGTATGTGAATTAACTATTATTATCTGATAATATTTTATGATTTATTCACTCTTTGTAATCAATTACTTTCTTTGTGCAATTTTTATTAGGCTATCAATAAAAGTTTATCATCTTTAAGCAATGTTATATTTGCATTGGCAAAGAAGGAGGATCATGTGCCGTTTAGACACTCAAAGCTTACTTATCTTCTGCAGGTAAGTAGCTCAAAGGACTTAGAAGATGAATTTTAAGCTGCTACTTCTATGGAATTATCTTTGATAGATCAAGTCTTTTTTATTTATTTGATTCTAGAAGCAAAATCTCATACACAACAATGAAAGGAACTTTCTTAGGTGTAAGGATAATTCTTCTTCGAAGATCTTCACACTAAACTATTACATGAAGTTTTATTTTTCTTCCATGCTGCATAAGTATTTTCTTCTATCTTGTTAAGATCTCCTAGCCATCATGTCAGCCAAAAGGTTTTGATATATAAATTTATATCTTCTTGGAGCTTTTGTGCTACAGAATTATATGTTTGACCTACCTACATGCATCCCAAGAAAATTTACTTGAATAGTTTTTCTGGGAAGCTAAACGTAATTAGGTGGCATTTCAAATTAAATCCTGGCTAAAATGATCATTCCACATCATGCTTTCCCACTGTTTTGGTTTATCTTGGTGATCTAAGATATTTTTGTTCTTCAATTCCATCTTATTTCAGCCATGTTTGGGTGGAGACTCAAAGACACTGATGTTCGTAAACATATCACCTGATCACTCTTCATCGGGTGAGTCACTTTGCTCACTCCGATTTGCATCCAGGGTTAATGCTTGTGAGATAGGTATTCCTCGACGTCAAGCCAACATGCGGTCTTTTGAGTCTCGCTTGAGCTTGGGCTGATTCTAACATGAGTTGATAGTATTATGTATCTCTGTCACGGGTATTGGTAAATTGAGAAAGTGAGAGTGATCCTAACATGAGCTGGTAGTAACTTGTGTAGTGAAACTACGTTCTATTGTTTTTGTAATTGAGAATGTAATTCACTATTGTACTTGCCTACTTCGTATTTTCTTTTATCCCCTTGCATTAGAGTTTATATCTGTGCCTTTTGCCTAAAAGTAAATGGACAAGAATTTTGAAATAAAAGTGGGAAGGCTAAATTGCAATTTAGGAATCAATAGAAAGTACACCGTAATGTGAATATATTTCTCCATCACTGGAAAAGCTGGACTCACTTTGAATCCATCCGGGTAATAGGTAAATTTACTCCGCAGATCAATTGGATTCTGTTGCATGACATCTTGCAGGAGTACCATTGTGTCTCGGTAACTTGATTCTGTATCAGACAGGTTTTTCCTCCTTGATGCATCTTCAAGCTGTCAATGAGTCAGAAGCTGAACAATTAGTGCACATAAAGCTTTCGAAGTTCAAGTTCATATAAAAGGAAGTTTCAGCAATCAAGTGGCGAAATTTATGTGCATGGAACCATTGGTTTACCTTTTCAAAATTTTCTAACAATCTGTTATCAGTAAAAGGTTGCTTATCATTGACCGGAACTGCGGAGATGATCTTGTCGAAATCGTAGGACATGAAGGTGGACTTGATTATCAAGTACTTCCTGACAGTTAAGGGTGTCCGGTCCTATCAAGTCCTCCAGAGCCAGGAGATCAAAGGCATGTCTCTTAACCCTGCGCATGCTTCCTTTTAACCCAACATTCGCTATTTAGATTCCCTTCTTCGGAAAAGAACCGGTGCCTGTCTCCTCATTTGCAAGTTCTGCATAGCATAAACAATGAAGAATGGTTGCAGCAACCACGTCAGAACTCTACACTCAAGCAACTCTTTTTTATACAATGAGAACCAATTGTCCTCTGCGAGAGAGACGCCAGTACTGGAGTTTCTAGTAGGAGCTATTGAAGCAAGGCCTAAAGCTAGTGTTGTGGTTTGAAATGAGTTCTCTTGAAGATTAATCGTCTTATTGCTAAACAATCTAGTTATTTTCATCCTTTTTTAGGCTTTCTGCACGTTGGTAATCTTTGGTGTGGCTGGAAGGGTCTCAGTGACAACATTGAAGTTTGCTAGATGAGCCATTGTGCAAGGTGAGAGTGGCAGTTTTGAGCACCTGTAATGAGTTCTTTGTTGAGACTCCTGTTATGTCCATTACAGGAAGTGTTGGTCACTTCTGATCACCAGAAACATATCCTCACAGAGGACAATTTGCCCCAATTAGGCTTGGCATTTAAACTTTAGACCATATCTTATGCATATTGTGCACCAAGTGTTAAAAGAATCATTTTCAATTATGCCCGTGTTTTGGACATAACCATCTCTGTATTCTAGAAGTTGAGCAGATTTCAGACCTTGGAATTTTAATATAGGGTAAAGCAAAGGAGCAGAACATATTAACCTATCTAAACTTTTATGGAGTCTAATTTTTAATAAATTCAATATTAAAAAAATAAAATTTAAATGAAAAATTAATTTATAAAACATAAAAATAACTTAAGTTAATCTAAGTTAATTTGCTATACTCGTGTCTCGAGTCATGAGATAAAAATAACTTCATAGAAAGTAAACCGAAATAAATTAAAAAATTTATTTTTCAATCAATCCAATATTGTATGATGAAATTAATAAAAATAATTAATTAAAAAAGAAAAAAAACTATTATTAACTAAACAAATCCGCGGTCCAAACTATAGAATTGTGATAAATTAATAAAAAAATAAATTAAAAAAATAATATAAAGTATAATATATAATAAATCTAATATTGAAAAATAAAATTAAAATTAAAAAAATAAATTAGAAAAAAAGGAAAGGGTTTTTATGAAAGGGAAAAACACTATTCAAATGAATATTTTTTTTTTGAGAAGAGATATATTAAAATCCTGCTTTATTTTATTTTTTTATTAATTAATATGCCACATCATCAGTATTAGTAGATTAAAAAAATAATCAATATTGTTGGGAAATCAAATGGAAACAATCACTTTACTAAAAAAAAGAGATAAATGAAAGTTATTATTGTGAGTTGCCTTTTGAATTCATTTCTAACTTTATTATGGCACATTACCATATTTTTTTAATGGTTAATGCAATATCAACATGAAAAAATTAGAAGAAAGTTTTTGAGTTATGGAAATAATGGATGAAAAGAGATCTTGAGTTTGATTATAAGTTTTTTTTTTCATGTCAAATTTATTTTATTTTATGTAACTGAATTATGTAAATATAAATATTATTTTTTAAAATAAATTAATCATAATGACCACCTGATTATTACCATATAGATGAAAAATAAAATAAAAAAAATATCATCTTTTACTTGTATTGCTAATTTCTTGCTTTTCTAAATGAATCAATTTTGATTTACCTTCTCATGAGAACGCAATATTTCAATATGCAACAATTAATTTTATATATATTCTGAACATAATTAAAACAATTAAGATTCGATTCTTTTATATCAACACTATATCATGCTCGTCGATTAAATTGATGTTAAAAAAAAATATTATTGAATTATTTTTTATTTAATAACTTACCTCAAAAAAATTATTTAAATAATAATGTAAAGATATTTTTAAGAATATATTAAATTTTAACATGTTTTCCAAGTTGAATATTGATATGTTCAACTTATTCATAAAATAATCATCAAGTTTTAAGATTATGATAAACATGGCATATTTTTTTGAATGATTATTTTATAGAATCAAAAAGATTAAATGCATTTTTTTTTCCCAATCAAAAGTGAATGTCATGTTTGATTTTCTGTATGGATTATGAATGGCATTAATTGATACACCAGGTTGCCATTTTCTAAGACCCTGCATTTGTAATTGTAGATCTGTTACAAAAATATGAATTAATTAAGAATATTGTAGGAAAATAATTTATTATTTTTAAGTAGACAATAATTTTGAGAAGAACGGAATTAGAAAGTCAATCAATCTATTTGGAGCAACAGAATATGACATCTTTATCATTTATAAAATACACAATGAAATACAAAGCAACAGAATATGACATCTTTATCATTTATCACAATGAAATACAATTTGTTTCTTCTTTTTCTCTTGAGAAATGGATAGAGAAAAAGAAAACAATGGCGGTAATATATAAATACGTCTTATAATTATGAATTAATTGGTGACGCTGACGGTCACCAGGAATAATGGAAGAGAGAGGTCCTTTCTTATTTAATTTCCGGTGATCATGAGCTTCAAAAACGTCCTGCAATTGTCCACATCCATCATTTTGACGTTCTTAGACAGGGACAGGACTCGAACCGGCTTGTGACACCGCCGCTGTAAGCACACCGCTTCTTGTTTTGGGGACTCTTCCTTTAGCACTTCGGAAAACGAAATACATAGTCAGTTTCCTTCTTCTATATATTTCCTATTTTCACTTCGGAATTTCCTTCTATATATATATATATATAGAACTAAAGCCATCAATCACGTCATCAGGGCAATTGGAGCGACAATGTCTGTGGAAAAGGTTCCGGTTTGCTGTATCATGGGTCAAACAGATTGTGGGAAAACCAAATTGTTGGAATATATGGGAAGCTATGATGATATAAAGAAGCAACAGCAGCAGCAGAATCATGGTGGCAGGAGTGCCGCTTTCTTTCCAGCCAAGTACATAGAGGAGAGAGCAGCAGCGGGCGCAGCAGCAGCAGAAGAGAGAGAAGTGGATGGTCCTTTATCAATCAATCTCCCTTGTTTACTCATCGTTGATATCTCCGCTGTTGAGTCAGATTCTAATAAGCGTCTGCGGGCTTGGCTTTCATGTGATCTTCCTGTTTTAGTTCTTGACATTGCTGTTGGGGTCGATCATGAAATAATTGAATTAGTCAAGCTTTTGAGATTGTTTCACAAGAATTTCGTCCTTGTATTGAATAAGGTCTTCTTCTTCTTCTTCTTCTTCTTCAGCAAAAGGGGCTTTGCTTTAATTCTTGATCCTCTAATTGTTTTTTTTTTTTTGTCTCGAAATTATGCAGGTGGACAAACTTTTAGGATGGAAAAATTGCCCCAACACTCCTATTTCAAGGGCAGTACCCCAGCAGAGGACAGAGGTGCAATCTGAGTTATCTTCAAGGATCAAACAAGTTTGTCTACTTTTCACCATCTTTTTACGGAGTGTTTTCTCAATTCGTTTTCTCATCCCTGTTATAATTTATGGTTTCCAACCCCAGGTTAAAACTGCGTTAACGAAGGAAGGAGTAGAAGCTGTCAGGATTCTACCTACTAGCACAGTTAGGCATGTCCTGGTCCCTCCCTAGATCCTTTGTTTTCCTTAGCTTTCCTAACTGCTTTATGAAATTCACTCTCCTTTCAGTCTCAATGTAGTAATATTCTGAGTTTTCATGTTGTTACAGTGGAGAAGGCGTTGCTGATCTGCTGCTGACATTGTATGATCGCATCCAGAAAACTATGGATGAGAAGTCTTTTCACTAATGTATGATTCTTTTGATCCTACTTGAATCAGGGAAATATTGCTCTTAGAATAAGCAAATATCTGCTTAGACAATCCAAAAATCTTGAATAAACACACTAAATATGTAATCTCGACCATCTTAAACCAGAGACAGTCAATACGTGAAGGAAATCAATATGGTACTAGCAGTCCGCTTATCAGCTGGTAATTAACAGCAGTTGCAAAAATATTTGCCACCCTCAGGTGGTAAATAGTTGGTTGGCTTGTAGGCTTTGTTTCCCTTAGCTGATCGGGAGACCCGAAAGTTAACACCACAGCTGAAATATTTGCTAGAGAATGTGCCAACAAAAACATGTCAGGAAGTTAGTAAGCGGGCTGCACTCCTTTCTTCATGAGCATAATCTTCTAGATAAGTTCATTTTGGTTAAACTTGAGGTTGAACAACAACATAATTCTAATAATGTTGAATTTGATTCGAGTTAATTAATCAACAAAACATATTTTCTTAACAGACCATCTTTACCCGCGATCTTCATTTCTTCACATCTTATTTGCAATTTTCAGGCATTAAATGGAGTCTTAAGTTTTGCTGAAAAGGAGGGGAACGACTATAAGAGGTTGCTTGTGCCATGAAAGATGGAGATAGGGTAGCTGGTCAGTATTTTTGTCAAAGCATTGAGTTTGAGTAGCGTCGGGGGGCTCTCTTTCTCGAACATATTTGCACAAACTGTCTTCATGTTGCTCCAGCTGGCGTTCAAGCTGAATCACTTGAAATGTTGAATTTTTTAAGGTATTTTAATGCGAAGTAAAGCTTTAAGCCATTAACCTTGCATTGTTACTAAACACGGCATGGCCTAGCCAGTTAAATGGCCGACCTTTTCTTTGCCCGTGCTACGTTTTTTTTAAATAGAACCAGCTGGCGTATTAAAACAAATCTAGAACGATGAAGTTGATATTTTGAAATAAAAGCATAGTTTTAAAACCCGGCCCGGCCCGGTGGATTGACCCGGGACCCGGCCGACCCGGGGCTGGAACCGGGCCGGGTTGATGAAAAAATAAGGTAAACCATGACCCGGTGTGACCCGGCCGACCCGGCGAGTTGACCCGGAAACCCGGACGACCCGGCAAAACCCGGT